>NC_079894.1:13101015-13258913 GCF_024868665.1 Triplophysa rosa
CAGACGTCTCTCAGCTGAGCTGTCGGTCTCGCCGTCTCTCACTCTGTGTGGCAGTACTGTACACTGGGATCTAGTCTGGAGTAATCTCAAAGTGGGTTGAAGACAGATTTGACATGCATTCTATTCCATTATTTTTGTCAGAACCATCACTGCTACCAAAATGCATCGTGATCGTAGTAAGGATCATGAGTATCTTGAATAAATTTGACCAGCGACATGTGTATTAATTCTGATGGTAAGATTTTCAATTAACATCTTTTAGTAGATAATAAGATGATTATGACTTTCGCAGAGCATTGAGCTTCCTGTCGGGCCGCCCTGACAGTTTCCTCTATGGCAAATAGAGACAAATTGTTTTGACCCTTACAGCCTCAAGGTTAAAAGACCCTCAGTCCCCAAATGGACAGATGAGGCGTTACCAGAGTCAGCAGTTCTCTCATTCGCGAGGCGATGTGTTACAGTCTGCACTGGTCCGGTTCCCAGACTTATCCGTTTACCACATGAATGTCTCTATTGTCCGGTTCAGGACCAGATGGGAAATGCGTGGTATCCAAATCGCCAACTCTCCATTTTTTTAATCTCAGTTTTGTGAGGAGCTGAGCTGTTGGAAATCCTGCTATGGCCGTTGGCCAAGAGACCACAGGTGCGTTACATAAATTCCAAGCTTTCCTCAATTAAATATCAGCCGGTGTTGGCTATGATTCTGTAAAGCACAAAAGTGCCAAATTACATTTGTCACTTGTAACATTAACATCTACAAGTTTGATAATGAAGTCATGACAATAAAGTGCTTAAGGCAAACCTCTTTACCTCACCAGTTGAGGACATTGAATACTAGATCCATCATACGATCTGAAATCCATGCTGTTTACTATTAACGTTTTGCAGGTGTGGCCCAATTCTGTGGTCATTTGGGAGAGTAGTCATTGAAGTGGGGAAACTGACCTTTTAATTTGTTCATGGGGCCACTATTATTATGGGGCCTTAATATTATAGCTGATATAACCAGCATGGCAAAATTCATTACTGAGACGTGAATTGATCCGACCGCTTTTCTAGTGGTAAGGCCCCACTGAGTGGCGAGGCGGCCAAGGCATATAGGGAGACACTGGGTAAATTACATTACGGTTCGTCTCTCATTTCACCCAGCCTGTCTGATGGGATCAGCTTTAGCGCAGGGCCAGGAGAAAGACGACAGCTGAGACAAAGACTACATCTGAAGTATGTGTAAGGTGCCATTAATATCAGCACAGAGCTTGACATCCAACAACTGAGGTTTTTGTTGACTTGTAGCAGTGGCATTTTAATTCGTGTCACGTGCTTCAGTTGCTAGAACATACTAGTAAACAGTCTCTCTTAGGGATGTGCGCTCTGACTAATTTGACAGTCGTTTAAACTAATGTTTTGTAACCGTGTAGTCGACTAGTCTAAAACTAAGAATGGCCCAGAAGTAGGGCTGCATGATTAATCGAAAAATCGATTCGTACATAAATGCTATCTAATTTCTAGATGAGACAAACAGCGCGTCAATGTCCGATTCGCGATGTGATGACTCATTTGAACGGATTCATTTTGTTGAAACAACTCACATATCAAACACTGAACTCACGAGACTCACTGTCTGAACCCATCAAGTCAGTCACTCAAAACACCTCAGAACACAAGCGTGCTTAGACCCTTTAACAAGAGTGGTTAGTAAGAATTAGTATTTAAAATTTATTTATGAAAATGTGTAGTAAAGTACATATATAATAATTTAGTTCTGAGTTACTTTTGAGTTTTGTGCTAGCTAATTTGATTTAATTTTATGTGGTAAAAATAAAGAAGGCCAGTGGCAAAATTACAGTTTTTTGTAAGGAGGGCAATAAATGAGGATTGTGAAGAGTGACAGGTTATATTTGTGTCAGATCATTTCATAGCCAATATATAACTTGAATATAAAACTAAATAATAACAACTGTATAACATAACAGATACAACGTTTCTTTGCATTTATTTTGGATTTATTGGGCTAGCAAGTGTTAAAGCGCAAATATGAAGTGGTCTATAGCCGACTATTTTAAAGGACATAATGACAAATTAACAGAACGATTCATCAACTGAGGTCATTATGGAAGGTCTTTATCAGAATCAGAATCAGAGAGAGCTTTATTGCCAAGTGTGTTTGGACACAAGGAATTTGTCTTAGTGACAGAAGTTTCCTGTGGACATACAGGTTAAAACGTGACAAGGCACAGGTAACAAAACGTAAAAAATAAATATGTGTGAGACAATAAACATTTGACAAAAATGACAATATTAGACAAAAGGACAACAGGCAGTATATTGTATGTACAGATGTGCTATATACAAATTATACTGCGTTATATACAAGTTATGCAGGGGAATGGGGATAGCTGAATATTATATAAATTACTATATGATTACAATAAAAAAGGGTGTGACCAAATTGTAAATTGGTGCGACGAACTGAGAAAGTGGGTCCCACCAGTTCGACCAGTGGGAAAAATGAGTCTAGAGCCCTGCAAATGTTTCATTATTTGTTTATTTAAATGATGTTGAATGAAAAAAAACATTGCTTTTTCAATTATGTCGCAAATTAAGAACAAGTTACAATTAGGGTAGGCCTATAGCCTGTCAACAAACAAGATAAGATATTATCTCATTATAGACATTATATCATGTTTTTTTTATTAAAGCAAAGCAATGTGTGTAAAGAAAAAATAGAAAGCAATGGACAAAAAGTAGAAGTGGACTACAGAAGAACACATTTGATCTCGCGCAGAGCGAATGAAAAAGCAGACTGCCCATATTAGCTAATTTATAGGACATACATAGGCTAAACACTCAAGTGATTATGATGTTAAGATTATTTTACATGTTCTTGTTGAGGAAATGCAAGAATTATGCTCGGATGAAAGTCTGCTCAAAGTTAGTGAACAATAACTCCATCTGAGGAATCTGCGCAAACTCTGAAAGGACACACAGATAACAGTGCTTAAGCGATCACGTTTATTCAAGCGCTTTGTTTTGTGATAAACATTACAATCAAAGAAATTTCAAAGTTCTGTGAATCTTGTTTTATTGAGTGTGCTCAAGATGCATTCACCGCATTTACAGCTCATTCTGCCATCAAATAACGTCAATCCATCTTTCACGCATTGAATTTTAAATATTAAAATATTTATATGTATAATTAAGTAATTGTTGACATAACCATGTAGCTTTAGATCATTATCTACTTTTCCGTTTTATGCCTGCATTCCGCGCTTCGGTCTGCGTTTTCAGCAAGGCGGCAATTAGAAACCAATAGTTTCCCACTGAATTTTGTGGGACTATGGGGGCTAAATGTATTTTCCCGTAGAGGGGTCTGGGGGCATGCTTCCCCTGAAGAAAATTTAGCATATTTTAAAGGTAAATGCTGCAATCTGGTGCTTTTTAAGAGCAAAATTAAGTGACTCAATCTAGAAGAATACAACAGCTATAGTAGTAATTTAATCATTGGCTCCATAGATATAAATGGGGATAATAGGGCACAACACATGGTAAAATGGGAGTTCACAAACAGTCAAAACATGTAGAGCATGAGCCATCAAAAAATGAAGCAATAAATTGTATAACAGTTGAACTAATTTATTTATTACCATATATTAAAACACGGCTGTGCATCAGTCCTTTTTCACAGTGCCATTGTCCCACTCCCCCGCATGCAGTATCACTTTACTATCCGAACCAGAGCATGCATACATTATTATGATGTGGCGACTGTTTAGATTTAACCTGTAAGAAAAGCTCACACTCTCTCAGCACAACAAAGTAATGTTAAGTTTGTGATTTATTATGTTTTCCACTTTATCATTTCCCTTGCCATAGTAAGAAAAAAAATTGCGATCTCTAACAAAGATTGACTTTTGCACATGCACTAACAGACCTCCATTACACTTCAACCGATCCGCATGTTTTTAACTGATGAAGTGAAGTTGATGCCATTTTCACGTTTATTGCTAAAAGCCAAAGCCTATGAATACACGTGCACTGAGAGGGGGACCATATGGTATGGGTGGGACAATGGCACAACAACGAAACAATGGTGCAGAATTCAAATTTAGAAATATTTATGTTGTTATAAGAAGAAAAAAACGGTAGCGTAAGACATGTTATTGTGTTGTGACAACCTTACTGTCTAGTACTATCCGGTTGTTCTGATTAAGAAGACTGAAGGTGATCCATGGCTTGATGCTAAGAAACAAGCAGGTATCATTTTTTGCCAGACTAATTAAAAATGTATAATGTCGATTGTTCTCTAACCTTGAATTTCATCATTAGGTGGGTTATGAGATAAAATTGTAAGTTAAGATAAAAAATGTTTGGAAGAATATTTTAATGCAACAGTAAATTAATTCACAAACACCTCCACATAATGACATTTTCATTATGTTGCTCATTTCAGTTGCTCAGTGGTGATGTATATAGACAGCAGCATAAACACTAATGTGCAGTGTGTCCTCCTAACTTCATTACATTTAGATTTATACTTCATCTGCTATTAAGACATTTTAAAACGAACTCATCTGTATAAAAAGAAAGTATTAAGAGACTTTAGAGACTCTTCTGTATTTTACCTAAATCATCAGTCTGAGAGCAAATGGTTCATGAATTTCTAATACCTGCTCCTGTACAGAACTGATGGATCTGCTGTTCTGAACAGCCTGTGGCATGACTGAGCAAATAATGTCCTACAGCTTGCCTTGTCCTCTTTCCTCCATTTCAAACAACAAGCTGTGTGTGCTCAGCTGTTTTGAAAAGACCTGTTCAACATGGCACATCGAAATGCCTTAACATGATTAGGAAAAGACATTTGAAAGATGTTGGACAAATGTTCCCATTCCTCTTACAACAGTGTTCAGTGGAGTTTTGGGAGAGAGCAGTATTATATGCTTCAGTGTTACACACCTGGATGTGATTTTCGGGGAAAACCTGTTTGAGTTGAAACTGATCTTTGCCCGTCGCCCCCTAGAGACACATAAAAGCCACTGCAGGTGAAGGTTATATTTGAAATGGCTCTTAATATTATATCAATAAAAGGATAAAATCACCTCAGTTGATTTGTTTATTGTGTTGTGTAATGTAGTTTGGCTGCCTGTTTGATCTCATCTCCTGATTTTGTGTGACAACACTTAGTTTGCTTATAAAACAATTGAACATTATTTTCAGATTTCTGAAATAAAATACTAATAATCGCCTTTATTTACTGTGAAGCTAATAATACAGTATCTATAGTGTATGGTGTATTATCTATGATAGGCAGTGGTTGCCAATACCAGTTTTAATCTTAGCAATGCAATGTTAGCAATAACTGACCATAACAGAGTATGGTTACAATACAAATAACAATAATAACCAAAACGCATAAAACGTTTTTAGTTGAAAACTGTCTCGTGTAAACTGCCTCGGAGGCATTTCCTATTGATTTATTTCAATTGTTGATTTGAAATATGGTTTTCAATCTTAACTTCTTATCATAAAGCAGGAGCATTTGAGGTTTTCCCATTCAGGCAGATAGGATCTATAGGTATATTGTGTATTACTTGCATAACCACCACTGCATGGGTGTTTAAATGATATGGGCACAAATGAAACTAACCCACGTTAAAGGGACTTTTAGTCATTCTCTGGGTTTTCCACTATTTGTTTTTGTTGTTTAGTTGTAATGAGGATCCAGAATGAACTTTATACAACATTTGCCAATGGCAAGTAAATTAAAAAAGTATAATGGACTTCAATATTGTAGTGTTAATTTTGGACCCTGGTAGTGAGGAAGGGTCTGCAGCACACCCTTTGTCTGGTGTAGTCTAGAACACATACACATTTGCAATGCTTTTGCTTTGAGAGGAAGATCGGGTGGGGGTTAGGGGAATGAATAGGTTATGCATGAGTTCACACCCCCCCGCCGTTCAGAGGGCATCTGAAGAGTGATGAGTGGACGTGACTTTCACAGCTTCCACTGACACTTCTGCAGGTGTGTGTTTGCCTGAAAGAACTGTGCTCACATTTCCACTAACAAACACAGACCCTTATCTCCTCCCATACGTCAAGGCTTTGTTAAAAAGAAGGGCTGTTAAATGGCAGCCATGATGGATTACTCACTCATTTGGCAGCTCACTCATTTGTGTGTCTGAGAGTGTATGTGCGAGACGCACAAAGACGGAAGGACACGAGTGAAGTTTATTTACTTTGCAGCATGTTTGTGGGTCGTGGTTTTGATCTGTTCACCAATAAAATACCAATTTGCTGTCGCTTATTACGACTTCTGTGTTTATTCACTTGATATATTGGATTCTTTTTTTTTAAATGTATGTTTTTCCCTCTCACGCTTTGGCCGTTGGTAATATCTTCATTTGCGTCATCTGATAAGCATCAGACATGATTATATCTTTTTGTATTGTAGTCACTGACTGTGAGCGTGAGTCTCCCTCAGGGCCGAGAGAATGCATTTTTGTGTGATTAAAAGAAGTGAACGCATCTCACTGCGAAACACAATGCGTGATGGAGCGGCTTCATGTCTTGGTTGTTGAAACAAACCGTAAGATTGTTCAAATGCTGTTTTTGTGCCACTAGCACAAGCGGCTCTTTAAAGAGGTTCATGTGAAGTGAGAAACTTAGATTTTCTTCGGATAAAACTCTGTGTCGTGCTAATGAGGTGATCTGGGTTAGCATCCCTCAAGCTCCAGCGTGTTTTTCTTGTTTTCTTGCGCTATTAATCGATGAACGTTTACATGTGGTATTAAGGTCAACAAGAAATCGACCCAGTAATTGTTCCAGTTTGCTCTCTTACTACACATTCCTGGTCTTGTTGTGAATGATTCATGTACGGCTTTGTAGTCTTTGATCAGCTCAGTACGCCAGATAAATACAGATGCTTGCTGGAGGAGTTTCAGTAACGAATATTTGCAAAGTATTAAGAATGCACAATATATCGGTGACCCATGTTTAGCAAGGTTTCATTGTCTATTTATGCCCACAAGGCTCTAGACTACGACTAAAATGTTCGCAAATGCAATCGTTTTTTTATAACGTGCAAGGTAAAATTTCACAGGGTCGCATTGGTGCGAGTTGCCCCGCCAAAGATTTATTTGAACATTTAATGTAATTTATGAGTGGTGAATGACGCGCTTGTGATAAGTGCAGGAAAGAGCAGAGAGCTAAAGTGTGAGTTTGACTTCATTTGGTGTTGCGCAGACCAAAAGGCATATAAGCATCGCGGGACAGACTCTGCTCCATATGTTTTTAAAACGCTCTGACGGAACATTGATGTCACATTCTTTAGTCTGTTTAAACTGACAAAGAGAGCAGGCTTTGTTTAAACTGTCAGAAGAGGTAATCAATCAGGTGAGCAGTCCAATGCTGCATAAAGTGACTAGTGCGGGTCAGTGTATGTTGTGGTGGGGGGGTTTGGGAGTGTAAGGACCTGTGGATGAGGTCAGAGTTCAGTGGTGCTGAAAAAGTGTTTTCTTTTTGTGCGAAAAACAGTTGATGTGAATAACGGGAGATTCGGCATTTGCTGAATAAATTCTGACGTAGCGGACAATAACCCACGTGACAAAACCACTCTCACCTGCTCGAGGAATTTGACGGAAGGTGAAATGCACCAATTTGGCGTGGTTTTTTTTCCGGTTATTGCAAACTTTGAAAAGATTTGCATCTCGTTTAGATGGAAACTTGGCTAATGTGCCTTCAACTGTCTAAATAATGTAGACGTGTTTAAGCCATTTTGCCTACATGTTTGACCAATTCATTAAAAACAAATGAAAAGAGTGAATTGTTCATGAATCTGGCATGGCTACAAGACAGGAAAAATATTTCTCAGGTTGGTTTACAGTAATCTCCACTGTCAGATAAAGATTTATCAGTGAGATTTTACTAGGACTCGGCTGTTTTACTGGGACTTGAATCCAGCAACTCCCTTGTTATCAGATATCTTTATGTTGCTCGAGTATTTTGGTCCACATGAATCTAGCCTCTGTTTTTGTTTTGGTATGCACTTGAAGTATGAGTGTGTCCCTGCATGTAAAGCGTCCGCTCTGTAGACTGAATATCCATGCAATTACTGTATAGGGAGAGCAGAATGGAGAGACTCTGTTAAAAACAAAGTGTCCCCTCTTCAGGCCTGGCACAGTGTTTGCCTTGTCTGTCCTATTCATCACAGCGACCTCAATACATCCCAGCCCTACTGACCCGCTGCTGGACTGTGCCAGAACATGGTGTGTTTTGACCAAGCCAGTAAGTGGAATAGTTCACCCAAGATGATTATGAGGGTTTTCATGCTCTGCATGTCAATGTGGAGAAAGAAGAGAGTGTGAATGATGAAGCGCTTGATCACTGTCTTTATAGCCATTCCAATTTCGAGCAGTAATATATAAATAATTTCACACCACTTAAGAATAATATTCCCAGAAAATCTAACCACTGATTACAAGAATTTTAGAAATATGCATTATTAATGCAGCCAGCTCACCAATGCATGCTGCTACATAAATGTCTCCAATTACCAATCATCTCTAAAGCACCCGAGCTACAGATAAAATAAATAGTGTGAGTCCAGAGGGGCGTGGCTTCCAGAGAGTGTCATCAATGCAAAGTCTAAAAGCCACTGTCTGCCCTTCCTCACCGCCTTGGGTTTGCCTCTGACACCAGTTGCTCACCCATGCTAGAGATTTTCTTCCCTTTGAAGCACCCGCAAGACAAAACCCCCCCGCAACGTCCCTCGTTGCTCTCTGTGGCGAGTCTTTGAAGAGTCTGAAGACGAGTGGGCTGCAGCATTTTTAAAGTGCCTCATGTCGGTTCATTTCCCCGTTTTAATTGGGCTATCTAAATGCATCCCTGGTTTGTCAATACCCGCCGGGGTCCCAGATAAAAATGATTTGTCTGCCGCATTCAGCGACACGCTCTGCCTCTCCCCTCGGAGAATGCGGCCCGCGACTCGCCTGGATTAATGTAATAGAGAATGTGTGTTGCTTTTAATTTTTAGAGAGAACCGAGAGGCACAGTGTAGGGTCGCTCTTTTACACGCCCCTGCTCTATTGCCCTCCGACGTCTCGTTTGGCTCTTTTGTCGTTCGTCCTTTCCTATATCAGCTTGCGACCGCATTCGGCGAAAACACAGAAGGTCACGCGCTGAACTCGTGATGTCTCCTCCGCTCGGCCTGACACTCGCGCACAAGGTCAGTTTACAGAGCGAAGAGTCTTATCTCGTATGCTGTGCTTTTTCTCACCTCTAGCTTCAATCGCTAGAAGCTTTTTTTTATCTTTAACCGCCCAGCGAGCGAGTTCCATTCCCAACCTTAGACTCTGTATCTCTACACACATACACTCACCTAAAGGATTATTAGGAACACCATACTAATACGGTGTTTGACCCCCTTTCGCCTTCAGAACTGCCTTAATTCTACGTGGCATTGATTCAACAAGGTGCTGAAAGCATTCTTTAGAAATGTTGGCCCATATTGATAGGATAGCATCTTGCAGTTGATGGAGATTTGTGGGATGCACATCCAGGGCACGAAGCTCCCGTTCCACCACATCCCAAAGATGTTCTATCGGGTTGAGATCTGGTGACTGTGGGGGCCATTCTAGTACAGTGAACTCATTGTCATGTTCAAGAAACCAATTTGAAATGATTCGAGCTTTGTGACATGGTGCATTATCCTGCTGGAAGTAGCCATTAGAGGATGGGTACATGGTGGTCATAAAGGGATGGACATGGTCAGAAACAATGCTCAGGTAGGCCGTGGCATTTAAACGATGCCCAATTGGCACTAAGGGGCCTAAAGTGTGCCAAGAAAACATCCCCCACACCATTACACCACCACCACCAGCCTGCACAGTGGTAACAAGGCATGATGGATCCATGTTCTCATTCTGTTTACGCCAAATTCTGACTCTACCATTTGAATGTCTCAACAGAAATCGAGACTCATCAGACCAGGCAACATTTTTCCAGTCTTCAACTGTCCAATTTTGGTGAGCTCGTGCAAATTGTAGCCTCTTTTTCCTATTTGTAGTGGAGATGAGTGGTACCCGGTGGGGTCTTCTGCTGTTGTAGCCCATCTGCCTCAAGGTTGTGCGTGTTGTGGCTTCACAAATGCTTTGCTGCATACCTCGGTTGTAACGAGTGGTTATTTCAGTCAAAGTTGCTCTTCTATCAGCTTGAATCAGTCGGCCCATTCTCCTCTGACCTCTAGCATCAACAAGGCATTTTCGCCCACAGGACTGCCGCATACTGGATGTTTTTCCCTTTTCACACCATTCTTTGTAAACCCTAGAAATGGTTGTGCGTGAAAATCCCAGTAACTGAGCAGATTGTGAAATACTCAGACCGGCCCGTCTGGCACCAACAACCATGCCACGCTCAAAATTGCTTAAATCACCTTTCTTTCCCATTCTGACATTCAGTTTGGAGTTCAGGAGATTGTCTTGACCAGGACCACACCCCTAAATGCATTGAAGCAACTGCCATGTGATTGGTTGATTAGATAATTGCATTAATGAGAAATTGAACAGGTGTTCCTAATAATCCTTTAGGTGAGTGTATGTAATAATAGGACTGTGGCGGTATATTGATGCAACAGTTTGCAAATACAGTGCAGGAGGTGTGATGACAGGTCTTTTAGAAAGTTCAACCACCCACACATACTTTAGGAAATAATATACATAGTGACATTTTGCTTATGGAATCTGTATTTTTTCAACTCCATTTGGTGATACTATACTAGTGGAGCAGAAAGTAAACACGTTAGAGTCAGGTGTGCAAAAAATAGCAAGGTGGCGTAATGCCAGTCGCTTTAGTAGTGGCGTAAACAAATAAGCAACCAATAACGGATAATTACTGTCCTTTTAGCAAAGACTTTACTATGTTAATAGTAAGGGCTGACACAGAACTAAGATGTCGTCACTTTTTTGCTTCTTTGCTGAAGGAGATAATGTATTTACGAAACGCTCTGTAGAGCAGTTTGTCCGTTTAGGGCTACTGTAGAAACAACATGGCGAATTCCATGCAAGGGGAAACAATGCTTTCCTGTGGCTCAGTGGTTAGAGCATGGTACTAGCAATGCCAAGGTCGTAGGTTTCGATCCCAGGGGTTTGCACATAGTCAGAAACAAATGTATAATACAATGCAATGTGAGTCGCTTTGGATAAAAGCGTCTGCCACATGCATAAATGTAAATGCAATTATGTAAGGTTTTTATATACCACTAGGGCTGCAGCTATCGATTCTTTTACTAATCGAGTATTCTACAGATTTTTCCATCGATTAATCGGGTATTCGGATAATAAGTACTTTTTCTTTATTAAAAAGCAATACAAAATATACAAGAGAAAATAAGACAGGTCTCTTAAAATGAGTAAAACAACTAATTTGTTTCCTTTTTAGAACAATTAGTTTTTATTGTTGAAATAGCAAACATTAATATCTGTGAAAACTAAACCCATTTAGTACATTCCATTGCCATATTAAATTCAAAATGCAATATAATACAAATATATAAATAAGAAACATGAATAAAAATGGAAATAATAATTTCAAACAATAGCCTATGACTTTTATTTTGGCAGGTTGTCAGAAGACGCTTATTTTTTAGTATGTCTGTTTCTTCACTCAAACAATAACATGTTTGTGAAATAAACTCTCAACTCTGGAGGTGAAGTTCATGTCCTCATTCAGCGCAGACGCAGACAAATTCATGAGCATCACGCATGTAGCATGTTAAACTGTGCAGTTCATTCACTCAGACACGCAGACCAGACAGATGAAATGTGTTTTAACAGGATTCGGTGTCCACTAGTCCGCATCTAGTTTGATGGACTCAATGCAGCCGGAAAACAAGTTTCACTCGTAAAATAGACTAAAATATCAGTTCACCATTTCAATAAGCTATTTATAGGGCTGTGACGGTGGCAGTTTTTTGCGGTGGTGCGGTGGTTGAGAAATATATATTATTTATATAAATAATATTTATATTATTATATTTGCGTGTAGCAACCACATGACGAGTGGAAGAGAAATATAGACCTAATTTAAATACTTGAAATTGTTAAATAATTGAAATATGATATCTGAAATAAATGAGGATGAAACATCCGTCAATGTTTAACGCGCAAATCCATCAGTGAAACGGCACACTACAGCACATAAAACATTTAAATAAACATCAGTAAATAATGAAAACTTAAATGATATAAGAAAGCTAAATACTAAATAAAAAAGCTCTTGTTGCAGTAACTTCAGTCAGTGGCGTATTAACCATACAGTCCTTAACAATTCCATTTGAAACAAACCGTTTAAACCTACATTGGCTTTCCTATTCAGATTGCCATAAAAACTTTACTTTTTCCGACTCGTTGATGTGAAACTTACTTGTTGACATTGTCCAGATTAAAATGTGTAGGCCTACAGCTGCACTAAATGCGCGTTCAGAAGATGTGCACAGGAGCGCAAATGAAGAGATGTCTCTCCGCAACCGCGGCAAAACCTGCGCGCGCTCCGACACTAAGCAAGCGGGTCATAGCCAGTTTTGATTTTACGTATCTGTTCATTTCACAACAAGATCCATTGCAAAACCCGCAGAATAACCTGGGTTTTGCCGTGCAGGCCCGCGCTCGAACGCACCAACGGAAACGTATGCCAATAATTTCTGTTAATTTAAAATCTTTTAAATAAAACCATCCACAACTGAAAGGCTACAACTAGCAATCGTTATCGCAACTCTCATATTTATTACACCTATATTTGTCAGAGTGACGTGCACTACCGCCGGTGGCAGTTCACCGTCATGGCACTTTACCATCGCGGTGGTGCGGTTGTTACGGCAACCGTCACAGCCCTATAAACTATCAGTTATTTATCAGCATGAGAAACACGTGTGAGCGTGTGAGCAGACTAAAATGCGTGTGTCTCACGGTGAATGCGTGAGACTTGAGAGCCCTGTAACATGAACAGAGTTTAGCGGGCTGTGCGTCAGTAATAACGGTCCGTGGGGAAACGTAGTGCTCCGTGTGTACTGTAGTTAAATGGATTAAACGAGGCTTCGAGGCAACAAAAATTGCCTCGATGATTTTTTGTATTCGAATAACTCGAGTTACTCGAGGAATCGTTTCAGCCCTATATACCACTAAAGAAGTTATGTATATTATATTGCATTTCTGTCAAAAGATCCTCCAAAAAATTACACACTAGACCTTTAACACTTAAACTTTAACAGAATGAGCCAGGACAGGTATTGAGCGTCTAAACATTTGTTGTGTGTGTGTGTGTGTGTGTACCCACTTAACTATATTTCAGAGAACTATATTTTTTACCCAAAAGCAAAACCTGACAATTCCCATAGGATTCATCCTCTTAAAAAAAAAACACTATAAAAATACAGTAAATAAACTTTTTTCAAAATTGTAAAAATGCTAAATTGTCTAGTAGTCTTATGGTTAGAGTGTAGGTTAAGGTTGGGTTATAGGGTTTATAACTAGCTGTGTATAAAAACAATAGGTGTCTATAGAATATCCTCATTTAGATAAGTAAACATGTATGTGTGTTTGTGAATGTGTGTGTGTGTGTGTGTGTTTGTATGCAGCCGTTTCACAGCTGTGCACACTGATGTCCTGTTTACACAAGGTTTATCTCAGGAGGTCGCCAGGTCGCTGTACTGATGCTCATAGTGGCTGTTTGTGCTGCATCTTTAGTAACTTTTACTGGTGGCCATAGCTTTACAAATCCTAAATGAGTAGGGCTTGTAAAAATTGTAATTTTATCACAAGGAATCGCCTTGACAGATGCTACAAATGAACATTGTGCAGGGGAACGTGTTTGTATATTGCAGCATGGCATAATGCATCATATCATGAACGAGATGAACGATTATCAAAACATGAATCAAATTAGTTCAGTGTGTTTCTGACACAGTTTTTCACACATCCATTTTTATTACATCTCTACATGTGGGGAGAGAAATATCATACAGAAGAGGTGAAATTGCTAACTGTAACATTTAGTCCTCCATATTGTCTTTACCCCATCACAGCGCCTCACAGGAGATGAATTACCGCATGCTTGAATGTCTGCACTCCCATTGGTGGTCACCACATTGTGTCATTGCTCATTTCCATAAAGTCAAACTTGTCTCTTTACTTGATCCCTGATGCCCTTGTCACTAAAAATTGGCAACACTCATTGAAAATGAATGACTTTTGGGCTGCTGTCAGAGTGATCTGGGCTTTACACAGGTTTTTTTCTCATGTGAGATGTTTACAGACACACACCTGAGGCATTGACTGTATGTGGACCGAGTGGGATGAAATTCAAATAAAGCAGTGCTGATGTAGCCCTGCTGTTTTCGACTGTGTGTCAGTCACATCTTGGAGGTTGGCCAAGATGGCACTGCTGATGTAGCTGTTTGCGATTGTCACAAACTCATCCAAGTTGTCCAGAAGTGCTTTACTTTGAATGTAAAGAAAACATGGTCCACAGGTATTATGTATTCCAATGATTGTTTGTCTGACAACCACTTTGTTAAAGTGATAGTTCACCCAAAAATGAAAATTCAGTCATCATTTACTCACATTCAAGATGTTCCAAATGTGTATACATTTCTTTGTTCTGATGAACACAGAGAAAGATATTTGGAAGAATGCTTATAACCAAACAGGTCTCAACACCCATTGACTCCCATAGTAGGAAAAATACTTGATCATTTTGTTCTGTTGAACACAAATGAAGACATTTTGAAGAATGTAGGTTCTACATGTAACAGTTCTGGGGCAATTTTGACCACCATTGTTTTTTTTTCCTACTATGGGAGTCAATGGGTGTTGAGATCTGTTTGGTTTAAGCATTATAACAAACATCTGTCTCTGTGTTTATCAGAACAAAGACATTTATACACATTTGGAACAATTTGAAGGTAAATGATGACAGAATTTTAATTTTTGGGTGAAGTATCCGTTTAACGGGATAGTTTCTGTCTTCTGAGATTCGTCTGTGAAACACAAAGGCAGATATTTTGAGAAATGTCTTGATGGTTTTGTGTCCATACAATGGAAGTCAGTGGGGGCCAGTGTTGTTTGGTTACCAACATTCTTCAAAATGTCTTCTTTTCTGTTCTGCAGATTATAGAAAGTCATACAGGTTTGAAATGACATGACAGTAAATTGAGTAAATGATCATTTTTGGATGAACTGCCTCTTTAATAATAAAGTCAGGGACTTTACAAAATTCATTCATAAATATATGCCCCTCTCCAAAAAGAAAACCCACCCACAGTGACTGATGGGCAGGATTGCGCATTGGTTTGAGTTTTGGCAGGGTGGGAGTAAGATGATAAGTGAAATGGCAAACGAAAACTGTGCTCTTGCTTTTTCAGTTCTGCAGTAATCTCTGGTAGGACATTGGAAATGAACTGTCACACGGAACTCTTAAATTTGGCGCACATTGCAAATTCTTGTTTCTTTAGGAAAATGCAAAATAGAGGATTTGCAATTGCATTTGATTTCATCATGCACGCAAATGGTGCATGCACAAATAGGACACCCAAATAGAGCTTGCAACTTTGGTAATGCATTGTTACACGTGATGATGTTTATAGAGAAGAACATAACCATAGACAATCTCCAGCGGAGATGATACTTCTGTTGTGATTTGAGGCATAGATCCAATAGAAATCTTTCTTTTATGTCAAGTTGCTGTACAGACTAAATTATCACTCGCTTTACATCTACAAAATATCTGCATGCATCCTAGTCTCAAAAAAAAACATTTTTGGAGAACAATGAGCAGAGAATCATTGTTCAGCGAAGTTCATGAATACACGTGAAAAGCTTTGGAATATTTTCAAACAATTCATTGCCCAAACCTTGTGCAAGTCCCCTTTTAAAACCCAATTGTTTTAACCCATCTGTAAAGTAACCCATCTCCACGCTTGAATTGCGGATAAGGTGTCAGTAAATTGATTTAAATTACAGGGAGGGCGCTGGTGGGTATTAAGTAATTGACAGCTGTGCTGGGCTCACCGCCTGCGCTAACGACTTCATCGTAAAAGCTAAAGCTGTTTCAACCGTTCGTTCACGCAAATTAACGACACACAGGGCCAGGCTTTAGCCTGCGGGCTATTTCAGGCCGTCTTTTATCTTGGCATGTGATGCCTGAAAAGCCCCTGGTGAAAGTGCGCCTGGAAAGGGCAACAGGTGCAGCCAGGCATTTTTAACCTCTCTGCAGTTCACACTCCACCCACTTTAACAGCACACATGAAGAATGAATCGATGTACGGTTTGTTCTCTGCAATCTACAACAGTCAGCTGCAGTCTAGGGAAGCGGAGCGTCGTACAGATACAGTTGGTGGGAGTTTTCTCCAGGGGGAACTGCAGAGGGACCGCTGTGGATACAAGTGTAATTACATCCCTATCACTAATGTTCACGGTGTCCCTTCTCTGGACTCTGGAGGGACGGGAAACTTTGCAATGTCTTGTCCTGGTTTCTCATCCCCAGACATTGTTTATTTGACAAGAGGGAGATGATGAGAGATTTCTTTTTCTAGGATACAGATGTTAGATGTTTTCTGTGCTTTATGTCTATTCAGAGGCGGCACCCACTGACTTGTATTGGTTTTGTGTCCCTAGAGCAGAAGTGAATGGGTACTGCTGTTGTTCGGTTACAGATGACAGAATTAAAATTTGGGGTGAACTATCCCTTGAATGTCTTGCTGAGCTTGGCAAGTTGAGCTTGTTATGAATAGATTTCTGAAGCATACCAAGACTTTTTCTACAAGTTTTGTGTTTTCTGATTTTTATTGATTTATTTTTTGAAGATTTGTTTTCATAACTTTTAACTTCATGTTGCTGTATTAAACAGCAATAAAATAATATAATGAATATGCATTTTCCAGGTTTTTGAGGTACAGTAGGTCACACAGATAATTTCATTATGTTGCTCCCACGCAAAATAAATATAAAAAAATAGTCAAAATGAATAATTGTGATAACGATCAACTATTAATAGCACAAAGTTTGAATAATTTCTCACGCTTCTCAGTCTTTCATGACTGACTGTACTAAAGTGTTTTAATGCTAATGCAGGAATAGAAAACCATATGTGATAGCTTGGTTACTTCTTCAGTTTACACACCTTGAGGTGATATCTTCTTAAATTATCAAGCAAATTAACAAGTATAAGAGGCCGTTAACAACTATAAACAGATTTTTTTTAATGCGTTTTGGCTGTTCATTTACATGAAAATGGCATTTTGGGGGATTGAAAACGCAAACTTTTGAAAACGGGTCTCAAAGTGCAAGTTTTTGAAAACGACGGCATTTTCGTTTCCGTGTAAACTCTGAAGGTGGCATTGTCCAAAAATGATGACGTCATACGCATGCATATTACACGTTCAGTCTGTAGGCAACTAGGCATGCGTGAGTATTCCCAAAACAATAATGGCGGCTACGACTACGTCGATGCTGATAATTAGTCGACATCAATATTTTTGATCGACTGGTCGTTTTATATTATTTTACCTTCTAAATTTCTGAGCCGATTCCAGTCTTTGTCCGTCAGAAAAGAGCACACACAGCTAATGACTGCACCAGACCACCAGACCACACATTTAGCGACTCTTAAGTCATGACTCGATATTCTGCTGAACCATCAAGTCTGTCGATCTATTTACTGATATAGATGGGCAAGCTTGGAGTTATATTCCCGTTTTGTCAAACACAAGGCAACCAAGATGTTCACATGTCCTTGTTTTTTCAAGGTTATGCGCTGTTTGTTCATGCATGCAATAAAGGTTAAATATTTTGGTAATGAAAATAAGAGTTAAGAGTTAAATGAGTGATTATTATTTGTAAATTATTCCAGAAGTAGGAAACTATTTATCTTTATATTAATGCACACTTAATGAGAGCTCTGTTAGAAGCGCCAAAAGCACTGCATCACTATAAAGGAGACTAGTTAGCTTTACCCTGAAAAAAACAGCAACTTAGTAAGTAGTGAAGCCAGTTTTCCGTTGTTTATGATGAGCATATCTCTGAACTTTTGATCATCCCGTGTATGTCGCGTTTGCGTTACGGAGGCAGCTCACATGAGCAGCAGCGCACCGGGGTAAACTCCCACATCTTCAGGCGGCAAGCTCCGCCATCTCACGTATAAAAAAAACTTGCTGTAGTTTACACAGGACAAGCGGGTAATGTGCATTTATACACCTTCATTCTACACGATACTTTGATATGTGAACTGTCTTTGTAGTGAAAGATGTGGCCGATTTATTTCACCTTTGCCGGCATGCCCTAAACATAGGGCTGTGCGATTTGGGGGAAATATCTAATTGCGATATTTTTGACAGACATTGCGATTGCGATTTGATTTGCGATTTTAACTTTTCTAATTCAAGCTTCAATTCAATATTGTTGTGTAGAGCACAGTATGGGTATAGTTACCCTGAAAGAAAACAACAAAAATAAAAACATTTAATTGTTTCCATTAAAACCATTACAAAATTAATTTTTGTAGTGTGCTTTGGGCATTATTCAAATAGGGCTTACTGTTGTTCAATTGGTTCCCAACTTCCAGATTACATCACACCAATAGAATCCAAATACCAGTGTACACTATTATAGTTTCCATTAAAACAAATACAACTCCCACTGTAACCCTTAAATCCATAACATTTTCTATTGTGTTAGTGAATTATTAAAATAGTTCATAGTTTACATAGGCTGATTTATTATTGTTTAAGTATGTGGGATTTTTTAAAACAAGTAAAAAATGTGCTGAATGTTTAATTTCATCCAAGTGAAATTAGCAAAACAGTTATATAGAATTTACATTTGTTTGAAACGCGGAGCTAGGCGTGAGTTTACACAGGGTGCGCGCGTGCGTCAAGCCTCGTCCATATTGCCAGATGCCCGAACCGGACTCAAGTACTATAAACGTCATTACGAAACAGGCTGTGTGTGCGCGTCAAGTTTAAACGGCTCGTCCGTGAGACGCACAACGCGGGGAAGAATCGCGCGAGTATGACACAGGCTGTGTGTGCGGTCTTCTGAATTGGACGGTTCTTTAGTATTTATTTGCCTAATGATCGATCTGACTCTGCAGATGCCATAATAACACACACACTCTCTCTCTTTTGCCTTGTGTTTGTTTGTTTTTTTAATGACGGACGTTTATGCAGTTGGCTGGGGCAGTGCTGATTAGGCATAACGGAGGTGCGCTCACTCAGTTGGTTAGCAAGAATGCCACTCAAAGCGGGCTTGGAACAGACGCGTTTCCTATTTTTCACATCGCTTCCACATCGCAGCCTCTTGCGATTAGCAAATCGCAACGTCTCACATCGCGATTGCGATTCGATTTCGATTAATCGTTCAGCCCTACCTAAACATCAACTTGGCACTATAAATCGCTATTTTTCAGCAATAAACAAGCAAATTTTGCCAAGATGTTTTCAGACATGACAGACAATATGTTTTATTGTTATTTTGACCTAATTTTAATTTTTGGATATTCCTGAAAACATCCCTGTGCGAGATCCAGCAGGTTTTCACATGATCGCATCACCTTGACTTTCTTCCACGCATTTATATATGATTGAATTTGACAATACCTATGATGATCATATGCCAACTCGAGTGTTCATGTACGTATGTTCTCTACATTAGGTATTGTGGTCAGTCTGCTTCGTTCGCTTTGGTTGAGCTTTTAATGCTTTTTGTTCTGTACCTTTTCACTCAAATGCATATTTTCGATTAAGAAACTCAGGATATAACGTAGGATTGTTGTGAATACCTATTATAAGTAATAGGACTATGTCGACGAGTAATTCATTTCTGAAAATGCCATATTTTAGCCTAATATATAGTGATTTTTGTTGCATTTGTTTTGCAGTTCCAGCATGCACAAATATATTGGTTAATTATATTTCATTTAGACGCCGCTGTGTTCCGTTGTAATTTGTATTGAGGCTTCGTTCATTTTCACTAAACAGCCCAAACAGTTAGCTTTGAATTAGGGCTGCACGATAATTTATCGCGATACCCCTAAATCCTATTGAAATCAAGCTGGCTGCGATATGCAATGTGTCAATTTGTTTTTATGCGTAGCTTGTCCGTCAAGCACGGCTCTTGGGATCAGTAGGAAATGCTGCTCGATCTAAAAGCAGTGCGAGTTTGAGTCACTTATAATGTGCATTTGAAAAAGCAACACCCGTCTAACATGATCATTAGGGCTGTGCAAAAATATCGATACATGTAACTATCGCAATATTTTCTTTTTTCAATAGTGTATCGATAGTGATACCTCTACTATCGATAATTTTTTTAAATCATGTCATATACATATGGCCAAAAGTAAGTGGAAGCGAGCATGGCGAAAAATATAAGAACGCTTGGAGCTCTCAGAGCTGATGTGTGGGTGTGCTTTGTTTTTCAAAATAATTAATGTAATGAGTTATATAAAATAATGCTGTTTGTAGGCTTCGTAAGTCATGACACAAGTCACTTGGCTACTGCAGTGCATTAGACAAAAAGTTTATTAAGAAAAGTAACAATGACATTTATTGTGCTTTCACGGATGTGACACCAGTGCATTTACAGCACGGATGAACCAGGGGTTTAAACTGCCCATGTTCATTGTTTTAACTGTAATGCACCACAACAGCCAAGTGACTTGTGTGACCCACCTTATTCCCCTGTGCTACCCACTTGAGGGGCGCAATCCACAGTTTGAGAACCCAAACCTCTGATCTAAAGGTCCATGCATCGCACATCATGGCCACTCTGCAGAGGTAAGGGATGTTTTTTAGGGCTGGGTTTTGTGACCAAATTGGCGATTCGATTCTTATTTATATGGTTTCGATTCGATATCGATTAGTTATCAGTACTTAGATTAAAATGCTAGTTTTGCATGCATGGAATCCACATTTAAGTATATATGCTGGTAACTGAGACTCTCCTTGCGTGTCACCATTGCGTATCTTGGCTCCAAAACATTGATAAGATTGTGAAAGCCCTCGTTCTCAACTATCGCGTACTGTATGGGTGTAAATCCTTGCAAATCAGCATTACTATAGCGTCAGTTATTTTCTTAGCGCGAGGTGAATCTGACTGTAATTTGCAGGCAAAAGCAACGTCTAGCCGTTGCTGTCCAGAATCGCATAAACCAGATATCACGTCAGGGTGACATCTCGACAGTTGGTTTCGTAGGTTTGTTGTAAGTTGTTGCTCTTGCGGGCACAACTTTCAAACGACAGTTGTTTTGTCGACCTCACTTTTGCCGTCATTGCCTTTAAACATAAAGTGCTTCCACACATCAGACTTTAATTTAGCCAGCGCTGTGTTAACGTGAAACGTGACGTATGCCGTAAAGCAGGGGATAGGCGGGGCTTGTACCGGCCCGAACACCAAAGTTACAAGTGCAATTTCAGCCGATAGGAGGCTGCTTGGGTAGTAACGGCAGTAAAATTCGTCCAGTTAAAAGTTGTCCTACCACTAAAATAATTTTAGAGACATTATTTTAAGGTCAAAAAGTTACTCGTTGCCGCTTTAAATGTATCAGCACGAGTGATTGCGACATCTTCAGGAAGATAGGTGAAATACAGATATCCTTGAACTAAAGCACACGCATTAAGATTTCCCAAATCGATATTGTTTCATTAAATTGAAGATCGATTAAAATCGAAGAATCAATATTTTTTACCCAGCCCTAATGTTTTTACACTTATACTTACAGAAAGCCCCAGGTGGTGCACAGCATGTTGTATTTCTAGCTCTACTTTTTACATTTTGTATTTAAAGTATTGCAATATATCGCAAATGTGTATCGTATCGAAATGCATAGCAATATTGTATCGTGACCCATCTATCGTGATATGTATCGTATCGGGAGGCGCTTGCCAATACACAGCCCTAATGATCATTATAAATATACTTTATTATCTTTAAAATACCTGATGAGGCTTGAGTAACAGTGATAAAAAGATGTCCATAGGCATTTCCTAGATTCTAGAACTAGGGCTGTCACGATTATTAAATAATCGTCTCATCGCGATTGTTTGACCTCATCGCGATGATTTCGGATCATCGCAATTATCGCACATCTCTATAGAAGACACTAGGGGGAGCTGTAGTGCATCTGCATATTGCATATTTTAGTGTATATATTGTTACTAAAGCACGGTAATACTTGTAAAATGTACCACCACAACACAATCACTTAAAAAAAAAACTAAAACATATACAAATTACCTGCAGTACAATTTAATATTATTTAAGCAAATCTCAGTGTGAAAACCAGTCTACCAAAATTTCATTAACACACAAGTAAAATTTTACTGTAGTCTTGCAAGTGAGAAAAAAACAGACTAGAAGCTTTTCTGTGACTGATAGTATTTTAATGGTGGCTTCAATTCACACCTGATCAATTTACTTAATTTACAAGTATTTGGTGGTTGTATTATTGACAGGTAAAAGCCTAAACCTTAAATATATGATGACCCAATTTTTTCCAATGTATTTCCAAGAAAAAAACATAGTCTTGTAATTCAGAACAATTTGGTCGTTTCAATCGCAGAATCAAAAATGAATGAGAATTAAATGTCAAAGCTCAAAAACAGACAATTAATCGTCATAATCGCCAAAGCCCTAAAACAGACAATTAATCGCCATAATCGCAATGATTTATTAGACAATTAATCATCAATCAAATTTCATAATCGTGACAGCCCTATCTAGAACGTGTTATGGTCTTCTTCTGCAGTGCATATTTGGAGTTTCTGCACGAGAGCGCCCTCTGGCTTTCGGATGCAGCAGCATTTTCCTGTACTTCACTCAAAAGCTGTGCATAAATCACGTGATATTTATCGTTGGTTTATCGTGACAACCCTACTTTGAATTATTTTCTTTTGACAATTTATATTTAGCTTAAAATGGCTGTTGTCCTTTTTTAAAAATAAAAAAACCTAATTTCTGCTTGGTTTATCAATAAATTACAAAAAGTATATATTTTTCTTTAAAACAGCTATCTTTGTAATTTAAATGTCAACTTTCAAAACGAAAAATTATTCATTTAGAATAATCGATTAGTCGATAGATTAGTCGATATAAAAAAAGTCATTAGTGGCAGCCCTAGCCTCCATGCTGCATGTTTGTGCCACGTGACATACTTATTATCATTTCTCCAGCAAAAAGTAGATTTACTGCACCACTACAACAACACTACTATAAACACACATACACACCGACAAAGTGTATTAAAAGCGCTTTTAGATTATAACAGTGTATGCAGATGTGCGCAAGTATGAATGATTTCTTTATAGCGCAACAGCGCCATCCACTGGCCTGGCATGCATAAAACATTTTTTTATTCGTTTTCCTGGATCCATGTAAATGCAGATCGTTTTGTGAACGCTGTCGTGTGGACGTGAAACTTTTCAAAAACGCAAATAAAAAACTTCCGTTTTTATCGTGTAAACGTACTCTAAGAGATAACATTAGACACTAATGAAAATTTAACAGCCTGATCCGTTGATTAATAATGATTGTTTGCAATATCGTATAATATTGCAATATTGATTTTCATCATTTATGTGTGGCATTTTTATTCTGATGAAGTAAAATGTCCTTTTAATTTTAAACCTGTTTAATGTAATGTAATTCTGGTCGTATTTGTCTTCTATTACGAATAAACAACAGACTATTTAAAGTATGTTAGTAGTAAAACATTATAGTCAAATTCCCACAGCAGGAAATTGTATCAAACATAACGTGATTAATGATTAACTTTTGCGTCCCGCCAAGTTTTTTGATGAGTCAGAGAACACACAGGCAAGCACGTACAACCTTTGCACACACAGGTGAGTAAAAAAATCCCTCAAATCCCCCGCTCTGACATCACACTGACTCCACCCAGAGCAACACCCCCGTCACTGTTCACAGTGTGAAGAAGCTTTCCCTCTGAAAGGACTACAATCAACCCTCTCTCTCAATCAAGAGTTTACCACGCCAGTGGGGAACCCACGGAAACAAGATAACTTTTAAAACCCTGAAGAAAGAGAGCACTCTGTTGACTTCATTTACAATTTTACAGTCTGAATTTCAGGATTAAAGTGGGCTTTGTGTGTCTGTTACTCGGGCATTAGCTGCGATCTCCCCACCTGGATTTTACGTGTGGAAGGATTTTATTGCCGTGGTGATCGCTCTTGGGAATAACAGTTGTGAAGGTTTGGGGGATTTAAAGAGAGGATTTATATTTTTTGGATTTCCTGTGGATATTTTTCTAATTTTACTGTTATGGGTGAGTTGTAATTTAAGTTGTATCATGGTCCTTGAAAGATATTCTAAATCTGACAAAAACACACGAGCAAGCAAATGCTAACATTTTTAATACTTTTTAAGTTGATACCTACAAATTAGGATGTAATGGTGTCCTTCATTAACTTTTTAGAAAGTTTGTGCTTCATTATTTTTTAGAAAGTTTGTGCCATCTTGCACTGCTGTGGAGGTTTTTACAGCTCCTCTTAAAGAACTTTTTTGTCTCTTTTGTTCTTTTATTGTCACTTGTTAAACCAAAACAATACTTTAACCTCGTCTTGGCTTGGCTCTATTGGCTACCTCTTTGGCAAATTGCCCCTGTCTGGTAAGAACCCTCCTTCGGTTTTTCTTTCAGGGCTCTTTGAATAGAGGGCCGTCAAGTGTCCCCTAGCTACCACCGACAGAACGTGAGAGACCCTGCTGTGAGAACGCTTATAGTCTCTGGCCAAACAACCCGTTTTTCCAGTTGCCTTTATCTCGCCCCCGATCCTGTCTTAGTTTTTAGAACATTTTCTGGCCCGGCAAGTTTTAAAGTGCCAACTCAGGAGAGAGAGAGAGAGAGAGAGAGAGAGAGAGCGACTACGCCGTTGATTAAAGGTGACAGAAGAAAATTATAGCCTTTGTTGTCAGTTGTAAAGATATGTTGACGCCAGTGTTGAAACGGCCTCATAACTCCAGATGTTATTAGAGAAGGATGAAATTGGCTGGTGTCTGGTTCGTCTGTCAGTTGACGAAGATATATTTTATGAAAGCTGAGCCGGTTTAAATATATGAATGTGATTTTTGGCTCGTTCACCTATATGTGCAGTCGCTCGGCACAACAAGCATCGCAAGTAAATGTTGCACGATAGGTTTGGGTGCCGCTATGACTCAAAAAAGAAAACATTTTGCTTTTTTCTTCCTTTGTTAGTTTTGTAAAGGTGGAAAGTTAGGAAGGGAACAGGGTGTAAAGATAGCTCGACTGTCTCGCTTTGTTTAGCATGAAAAGCTGAGACCTCCTGGGGATGTGCCTGAAAGAACTAAGAACTGTTCTCTCAAAGTTGTGCAAAATCTCAACCATTACTCTCTTACTGTTGTTAATCATTCACCAGCGAAGACACGCAACTGTTAAACGGTGGAGGGGGTGGAGAACAGAGTCTGATAAAAGCTTTTTAAAGGAAGAGTCTCTGAAAACCAAAACGATTTTGATCTTTGCATCTACCACCGCTGTGTGCTGGTGTCTGTACAGGGGGGAAAACATCGAAACAGGAGCCACAGGAGTGTTAGCTGTTATCAGTAGTGGCCGAGCCTTCTCTGTAGTCACTGTTGACCTCCCACATACAGACTGGTGACCTCAAATTCTTCGTATACACTCCGTCACAGTCGTGTCACCAGCTGCTGTTCTCAGTAGAGTGTGGGATCGCAAAGACTGAAGACCCTTCCAACAAGCGTAGTTAAAGGAATAGTTCACCTTCAAAATGAAAATTCTGTCATCATTTACGCACCCTGTCGTCAGTTTAAACCTGTGCGTATTTCTTACTTCTGCGAAAAACAAAAGAAGATATTTCTTTAAAAACTGTTGGTCCCCATTGTCTTCTATTGTATAGACACAAAACCAATGTAAGTCAATGGGGACCAAAGGTTTTGTGTTACCAAGATTTTTCTAAATATCTTCTTCTGTCGTACAGGTTTGAAATGACATGAGGGCGTATAAATAATGACACATTTTTTAATTTTGGAGGTGAACTATTCCTTTAGTAATCTTGTGATTATTAGTTAAAACTTTTGTGTGTTGACTGTTACAGCCAGTCCCATTTCCTTTGTATATTTATCTCGTAATATTAGGTTAAGAATGTATTTTTTTTTAATAATTTATGTTTATTTTATTATGAATGCATTCTGAGCTATCTAAAATGAAAACAGCTTGCACTGGCACATCTTCAAATACATCAGTGACAATATTTTGTCCCAAAGTGCACAGAAATAAATCCTAGTCCTGGTTTAATTTAATCCATGTCTGGGAAACCACCCCATTCTTGGCGCCCTGTTTGTGTGTTTGGATGTAAAACATCACTGCTGCTGTAACATTTATTGTTTGTATGGTAAAACCTCATAGTTGAATGATTAGCCGTGCATTCTCAGATTAAGAGCATTATTAGTTAGTATCGATCTTGTAAAGAATGCTTTGTGTTTTTGTTTAAGTAACCCTACTCTCTTTATGTCATGGGACACTTCATTGAATGGTGTGTGATTACCTCTTTTGTTCTCATAATTTCTCTCGGAGAGATTTGCCGTAATTAACATTCACAAATGTGCGTTTGAGTAAATTTGAGTGAGTGCTCACCACTCAAATATCCACATTCTACAGCTGATAATCTTCATCCAAACAGTGAAGTCAAGTCCGCTATTAGAAGTATAAATAAAATCTTAGGATGCGTTACTGTTATGAATAGATCTGGAATAACAGCACAAATCGTCTTGCTTAAAAATATTTAGAAGTGGCAAGAGTTCTTTGTGTTATGCATGTGCTAACTGAAACGACTTTCAGTCGAAATATTTGTGATGGCGGTTTCTAGGTAAAGTGAGATTTCCAGATAATAATGCAAACTAATATGCTGGAGTACTTTGCGATTACACGTTCAGCCACATGCCCGAGGCAAACTTATGTTATCAGAAATTCTCAGGAATAGAATACCTCCCAAAAGGAAGTTCTTTTTATTTTATGGGTGTTATAAAGAAGTGTGGCTGTCATAAGGTGATGCAATGCGTCTTGTCTTTGAATAAAGCCTTGAAGGGGTTGCTAAACTACAATTTCTAAAGCCAAACAGCCTTTTTTTACAGGTGTAAACAACATTGGCCACAGCACACACCTCGGAGGCCACAACTGTTATTAGTGGGAGGGTAATACCTGTCAGAGCTGTTTGTTCATTTGCCTTATATTGCCTTTAAGAGTGTATGACTTTCTTTGTGAAGTTTAAAGCATTTCATTTGTTGCCCAGACAATTGAATTCACCTCCCCAGCCCCTCTGTGCAGCAGAAATGTCATTAGCTATCAACAGCATTAGTTTTCATGATATGGCTCTTTCCCCCGCTTTAGTCACCATCCCCAGAACACCTTGCACAGCAAGATGCACGAAACGCGGTGATTTGTTTGGGATATATGAATGGAAATGAATGAATGTAGTTAAATTGATGTCTATATTTACCGTCTAGTGTTGCGCGCCGTATCTCCACGCATGTCCTGGGGATGCAATGTACCAAAAATCATCTGCAAATAAAGACTCCACATCTACCTAAACAAACGCTTTATGCCGCCAGGAAAACCGAAATGGCTCCATAATTTAGCAGAGATCGCTTTTGCACAGGTGCCACACCTGACAGATGGTGTGCATTGAATGAATGTACTAGAGAGGATTATTAACAGAATTCCCACCAATGCAATTCATGATGAGTATTGTTGTGTTTTTAGCCCAGTGCCCCCCATGAATCTTATCAGAGCTAAAACATCCCTCGCTACCCCCTGTTGTTCCTTACTCAAAAACCAGTGGACGGGCTCGATTTACTAATGGGATTGGCTAATCCTTTGTTTGTATCTGTGTAAATCTTTTCATGATGGAAGTGGCCCTGTCGTAGTGAAAAGAAGTGGCTTAGGTCAATTTTCTGTCAGAACACCCAGACTTAGCAATGCTACATACAGTATTTTATACATCATAGTCCTTTTACTGCCAGATTGGCTTATACATCTTAGACTTGCATACTGTAGGTGGTCATGGTATTTGTTTGTACTGTACTATATGCATGTTTAGTGTCACTTACTTGTTCTTTATTAAAGTGATAGTTCACCCAAAAATGAAAATTCTGTCATGAATTACTTATTCTCTAGTTGTTCCAAACCTGTATACATTTCTGTGTTTGGTTAAACACAGAGAAAGATATTTGGACGATTGCTTGTAACCAAACACTTCTTGGTCCCCATTGGACTACCAATGGTGGAAAAGTGACAGTGTTAGTCAAACGTTTGCTTTCCTTCATTCTTCAAAATATCTTCTTTTGTGTTCAACAGAACAATAACAATTTTTGTGAACTATCCTTTTAATAAAAAAAAAACTTTATTCATTTTGTTCACATCTTGGAATGGTAGTGAATGTTCTCAAGAAAATGTTAAAAACAAAAATCTACTCTATCCATATTCTAATACCCATGTAAAAAAGTGCACTAAAATACACTTTTTATTTACACTTAAAGTGCTTTATTTTCACACATTAAGTTTGTACTTAATATAATAAAACTTTAGTACTTTTATTCATGGTGTCTCAAAACAGCACAGTTGAGTACACTTAGATCTTTATGTTTATGTTAAAAAGTAGTAAAGACTAAGTAAGTATTAGTAAGTAAAGTAAGTATTTATATATTAAGTACAAAGTTAGTGCGTAAAAATAGACCACTTTAAATACATTTAAGTCTATTTTAGTGCACTTTTTCACTTGGGAGAAGCTTTATAAACAATATTGAAGGAGTTCTCTTTCTTTATTATTTGGTACAAGTTATTATACAAATACAAATTTGTTTTTTTTTGTGAGAGAAAGTATATGTTAGCACAGCTGTACTTAATAAAACATAAAAATTGACATTTTTTTATCTTGACTAATACCTTTTGCATTTTGCACTTATTTTACAGTTTTATCAATTGATTCCCTTTGGGTGACATTTGCATCATATTTGAGTTTGAATGCATTTGTTTTTTCTCATTTTGGTTTGCATAATGCTAAGAAAATATGCTGGTCATGTTGATGATGGGGTTCTGTCACATATCGACATGCAGTATCCTCAAATGTGACTGCATAATCAGATCCTAATTACCATTGACTACAAGACACTAAATGATGTCCGCCCCACAGTCTGGATGTGGACAGCTCCCTGTCTCTACGAACTAAAATCAGTCTCCTGTGACACCTTAAACCCTTACATTTGCTGACCTGACAGAGAACGACTTCAGCTGGGAATTATATCAGTAACCATAACAAAGGTGTGTCCGGTAGCAAGCTTGTTTGTTTCAGTTCACATCCACATACAAGGTATGTGGAATTTCTCTTATATAGAAGTGTTTACGACTGGGATGATAATGCGGACGTGTCTTGCATCCAGCCATCCGTTTACAAGTAAATGTGGGTGCTGCTCTAGCATAAGTCTGGGCTTGTTTGTTATGATGGCAAAGCTGCAGAACCAGTTCGAGGCCCGGACCAACATCGCGTGTCTGTTGAAGAGGTAATTGATAGTCTGAGAACTGTTTTTACTGCAGGTACATCCACCCTGCAGCCATGACGGGGGGTGCAGTATGTGTTGCGGCGAGTGCAGGAGGGGTGAAAATCGAAGTGCAGCGAGTGCGAAAAGACAGTCTAGACAGGTTGCAAGAGGCGGGAGATAGAGAAGCGCTAGATGAATGACCTAAACAAGATGGATTTTATGTCAGGTTCTGTACAATCAATTGCATGCGACACATTACAGTGTCCGCGTGTCTCAGCCAAGCAGATGGAGGGATTTCTATTTTTGCCACGTAATGGCAGGGGTGTGAAATAGGCTTTGCTTTTAGGATTCTGACTGAGAATAGGAAGGATACTGTCAGATGTCTTGTCATCTAAATCCCCATCATCCACAACCCCGTGGTCTTCAAGGTGAAACCTAAAGCTGAATCAATCGTGCTACCTGCTTCAAGTCTGCAAGGATCCTTAAAGTTATTAGTGAGGGTGTTTGTGGTTCTGCGGCTCCTCCTGTCATTGCAAGAGCGTGCGTGTTTCAGTGCTGTATTGATTGATCTCCCATACAGTGTGTTGTTCCTCAGGCCTTGAGTGGGTCAGGTCAAATTCAATATTCAACTTGTTCTTGAGGTGTAGTTGTGCAGCTACTATTATAATTTGACTGAGTGGTTTTGTCTTTTGTCTCTAGGGAGCCCTTCAGCTCTCATATATACCATTGGTAGGGAAGGGAAACAGTGTGGCAGCATAAACCCATTTCGCAGAAAAGTGCATTGACTCCGCTTTGGAGACGAAGGCCACGGTGGCTCTTTTGATCTCGCTCCTTTCAAGTGAAACCCTGGGTAATTTGCCTGTCGCGGTCAAAGTGAGTCACGAGCTGTCAGAGAAACCCTTTATGCTCGGGAGCGTTCCAGCGAAAAGCAACAATCAGCCTAATCCCTCTCTTCTTCCTCTCAACTTTAGTGCGCACTGCCCTGTTAGTTAAAACCATCGGCAAGTTGGAGTGAACGAAACTAATGACTACATCAAGAAGGAACAGGGCACATTCGCTCACATGTTGCTCTAGCCGATGGAAAATGACACTATAGGTTTGTATGATTCATCTCTGAATGCTAATAGAGTTGCCAGCCTGTTTCCATTTTCAAGTCTCCTCAGAAAGGCAGTTAATAACCCATATCTAGCCCGATCCTCATTGAAATTCTGTCCCCCGGTTACAGCCGTGTTCAAGCAGCAGCCACTTGCCACCTCGCCGGCCTGCGGTTTGTTGGTTTGTCTTGGACGGGAAGCCTGTTAGTGTTTGAATTAGCCTCGTGCTCTGATGGCAGCCTTCCTCGACGTCTGCTGCCCCGTGGCATCGGCTCCTCCTCCTTCCCATCAGCACTCGCTCTTTTACATTTCAAATCCGGAGCCTCACGAGACCGCTGGGGCTCCATCTGCCGCAGCTGTCTGTTGTTGGGCCGAAACAGAGATGCAAACAGAGGGGGGCTGCGAGACCCCACAGCGAGACGAGACTGCAGATTACCCGAACCTGTAAGACTAGCACGGCAGGATGCGGAAGTTCGGCGTGGCAGGGGGTGGAATGGCGGTGCGGCTGTGAGGTTTGTTTATGCGAAGTCCTTGGGTCAACCTAAAGACTTCAACTGTTCTTTTTGCCTGTTCTTCATATCCAGCTGCGCGAATGAACGAGTTGTACCTGTGAAATCTCATTTGCCTTATTTGCTCTGTAATTAGAGGAGATAATGACTCCCAGGTTAACCTGTTGTCCCACCTGTTTTCACAATATTGTCCCTTCTGAAAATTGGTCAAGTGTTTGCTAAAAGGCCTGATAAAGTTAATCCAGTCTTTTCTTAACACTTTCAGAAAACAACAATTGTCATTTCCCTTTAAAACGAAGAAAGAAAATGAAGCCTTTTTTAATCGTAAAAAAAGCATATTTCCCACCTAATACTGTAGTGTTATCATTTTAATGTAATAAATAATAATAAATAATTTATTCTTTAGTTTTAATTGTGTCATTATTCTCATTAATTATAAATTAAAATAGTAATTGTTTTTTTGTTTAATAAATTGTGATGCGTCCCTTTCATGACAATATCCTCATGATGCATTTTTTTTATCTTAATCATTGTAAGCAATATGCTTAATTTCCCTTAGGCAAAATATAGTTTGTCTTTTTTTCTGAAGTCACAAAACAGACTTATTGTTTAGTCTCATCTTGGGCCAAGAACATTCCGGCCTTTTTAGTATTCATAAACGAACACACCCCGAATTGTGCCTTAGCAGTTTTTGCATCAATTTTTTTGTTATCATCACATGAGAAGAAACTGAAAATGGGAAGTTCCATGTTTAATACCATTTTAAAATGTGTTTCATTCTAATAAAGTGATTGGTTGTCAGCGTGTCATCCAGTGTCAAGCAGTATTGATTCAGGTGACACAGGTTTCTGTTGACATGTCTTGGGTTTGTTTGTGTGTGGATCAAGCATTGATGATGGTGCTCAGAACTGAGGGTAAAGTCAGGGTGCGGTGGATTCACAAGCATTGTGTCTTTGTTGTGTACATAGTGCTTCCCATCTTTATATTGGCAAGAATTTCTGAGAATAAACAGCAATTTGGATCAGGTCTTAAGTGTCAGATATCCAACTGCACAGTATTGAGGAACCGTGATGTGTAGTCCAATTTTAAGTTGCTTTTGTTTACAATATCCTATATTTTACATGTACCACATTAGATGACGTTGTCATTTCATAAGTAAATTCTTATTTTCAAAACTGCGTCTGCTCTGCCTAGCACAGTCCATTTATACCTTTGCTTTGCGTTGCGACACCGACAATAAATCAACTACAAAAATCCATGGGAAGCAGTTCTCCAATATGTGTTTCTACTGTGTATTTAGTACATCTCATTTCTGCTGAATTACTCCGGGCTTGATTTGTGACTGTAGGAAAGAAGGGGGAGCCTTTCTGTAATCTTCAAAATATGACAGTACATCTCCTAGTTATGGGTTATTCAGAAAGCTCTTGGTTCTTTTTATTGGCGTTCGTTGAAAATAAATGAGCGAGCTGTCATTACATGTCATGCCATCCGTCAATGAGTCAAGTGTGATTGCAGGCTCATGTGATAGAAAGGGCCCGAGGAAACATGCATGCTCACGATGGGTCATCTACTTACAAATTAGAACTTATAGCTGAGATCTGTATGTCTCACATGTACGGTGTGTGTGTCAATACTCCAGGTCTAAACGTGAGTCATAATGCATTTCATTGTAGTGAGCTCGAGGGCCAAATGCAATAGTAAACAAAATACTTTGAATGCTCAGGTGAAATGTCATGCAGAGTCACTGAATCTGGATGCATTCTTTAAGTTTTATAATGAGATTGAACTGTAGTGTTGTTTTACAGCAAAGACCTCTGTCAATGGAAATCGTCTCCCACATGCAACTTTGCAACAAGTTAATTGCTTCCCCTTTTATTTGATTACATCATGACTCCCACTCGCTCTTAGACCTGTTACAAGGTCATATTGTTTTTCCCTTTAAAGTTTTTAAAGTATAAAAGATTGCACTTGATCTGCAACACCCAAGCTGCATCCACAGACCAGCTGTTGAGAAGCTTCTCCCACACAGGTCTGGTTAAAGGGATTCAGCTTTATCTTCCCTAAAGACGTCAATAAGGTTGTCTACACAAGGCCTCACCATAGATCTCCTGTTGTCTTTATCTCTGGATGGGCCATTAAGGGAAAAGCAATCACTGGCGCCGGAGTGGTTGGAAGGAGATGAGCCTGTGAGTGACAAGGAGAGAAGTGTTTATTTATCCTGGCTGTTGAGAACACGGGAGGCTTAACCGAGATTCCTGATGTGTTCACACTGATGAGATGACTTTACAGAAAAGAGTAATGAACCTTCTGTTAGTTAAGGTGCTGTATTAACATGTGACCGTGTACAGTACAGCTTGGCCTGTAAGGTAATGATTGGCTTTTAAGGATATTTAAACAGCACTTGATTCAACTGGTTTGTACATGTAAGCTGTTTAAAGGGACACTACACATAAAAAAATTCTGACGTCATTCTTCTGCACTTAACCACAAAGATGATTTTTGAAGATTTTTTCCATACCTTGTAACTGAATTGCAGGTTAATACACTGTAAAAAAAATGTGCTCAATAATTTGACACGTTTTTCCAATACTTATTAACCAGAGGTTGACATTACTTACTGTCAGTATTTTTTGTCTACACATTTTCAGGTATCTGTACTTTGTCAGTACAATAAAAAATCTAGTATTTTATTTGACTAAAAAAGTAAAAAAGTAGTTACTAAAAGTAAGAAAGTACTAGATTTTTAATGTACTTGGGTATTAAGGGTAAAAGACATGTAAAAATGTATTTATGAAAGTAGTGGGGTGAAAAGTATGATATACTATATGCTTTACTTCACTACATTATAAAGCATAAGAGTGGAGCGAAAATACTTCAGTACTGTCGTCCTTTGACTTTTAAATTGAACCAATTTTAACTTTGTTTCATATGAAATAAAACTCAAATTTAAGTTTAAAATAATTTAAATTCAAGTCACGTGTAAACCCAATTTGATTTACCTTAAAAATTTAGGACAGCATTTGAAGTTCAAATTGGTGGAGTTTTTTAGAGTTGTTAAAGGGCATAAGCTCTGAACAAGACATGAACATACTGAAAAAGTACTTCATAAGACCAACAAAGCATTAAATAATGGTAATATATAGACAACGATAACTTGCTTTTCAACGTTTTGAGATACTGTTTGTTCTGAGTTTATCGCGCCATATCACTTCTCCTTAGGTAAATCTCACCTGATCTACGTTTACTCAGCTATTGTGCTGTTATCGGTATATTTACCCATCGTCTTCATAACCGCAATTTGAGCAAACAGTCAGGTGTAGCGTAAGAGCTCAGTGATTGGCGAGAAGGTTTTCAATTTATTAAACATCGAGACTCAGTTGGCTAATCTCACCGCTGTTTTTAAAATGTAGGTCACAGCAATGCTGTCTTGTTTGTAATTCTTTGCGGCTTCTTCTTTGGTGACCTAATTATACTGAAATTGCACTTTTATTTGATATTCCTCCAAATGTAGCTAGGACCTATTGCGAGACAGATTTCCCCTGCAGGTCTCGTAGTTGATCTGAGCCATGACTCAACACGTATGTCGTGTCTTGTTATTTTACCGAACAAGCCTTCATGTCAAGAAAGATTAACAAAAGCCTTCTGCTTGAAAAAATAAACGCGCTCTTCAAATGCCATGCCGTTAAGATATTTTCTTTGTTGTTTCCTTTGGCACCGTCTCACAAACATGCCAGCCAGAGGCCGGGCGTATCCACGTGTATCTGACATGCATTGAAATCAGCATGCTTATAACTGGCTAGTCAACACCTCTCCGGGTGAAAGGGGAATTAAACATTTCTCACCTTACTGGATTCTTTGTGTTTTTCTTCCCTATTTTAGGTTATTAAAGGAGCCATTCTTTTGCTGTTTTTGAAGCTTTTTATGCCTTGGCATTGAACTTTGAGCTTTATCATTTTGCAGATATTGTTTATGCTCTAACAGCAACATTACACACTAACTAAAGTTTGAAAATTGGCATCACAGGGAATGGCCGCTTTAAAGTTATCAGCCTCCCAAACAGTCTAGAGCAAGATCAAGTCATCTGGTTGACGTCACAATGGTAGTGTCGCTTCAGGCTTTTGGTTGTTTTTTGTGCACAAGTGGTTTGTTTTAGTCCAACAGAGTGTTGTCGCTGTGAGTGGATTTCCTGTGTGGAATGATTAGTCATGTAAACAGCCTGAAATCTTGGCACATTTCAGGTGTTGGTGTTGCACTGGACTCTAGCCATTCAACCTGAGCCAGAGATTAGGCAGATGGTCAGGAGTGTGTATTGCGCTTTATACCAGAGTAGACTTTGCTGTGCTTACCTAATTACCTAGGCTTGGTTCATTTAATAGTTTTAGATGGATAAGACTCTGAAGAAGAGTGCATGCTTTTAGTGGATCTGCCTGACTTGTCTTACCTACAAACTCTTATCCATCCCTATTACTACTATTGGCTATTAATATCAATCTGTGTTGCAGAGTGACTAAATAAAAGTACTGTTGCTAGTGATATTTTTATATTTTTTAATATAGTTAAAAATAATATAGTTTAATATAGCTGATTTCAAAAATGGCTAGTAACAAGCAGTTTTTTCCCTAAGTTGCAGCAGAACGTAAAATAAATGCTACATTGCGGTTTCTTAGTTACTACATGTGAGGTTTTTTCACTTTTTCATTTCATTGCGCTAGTTCAGTGAATGTGATTGAATCTGTTCATCAAATGTGTTATTTTTGAATATATTTAGTTGAATAATACTAGGGATGCACCGAAATGGACATTCTTGGTTGAAGCCGAAGCCGAATAAAAATGAAACACTTGGCCGAATACCGAACATGTTTTTTTGCATTTTTTCTATTTTTTCACTATTATATAAAGTGAATGGTCAAAATGGGCTTTTTATAAATCGTCTTGGTTTTCAATAAAATACAATACAACTTAAAATAAAATTGAACAAAACAAAGTCAATTAAGACTAAAAATTGAGCCCTCTCCCTTCATGAATAGCCTATTAGACATAACTGACTGCTAAAAGAATGTAATGTAAGTTACTCTGTACCCCTACAACAAAACACTTCATTAAAAAGTGTCATTCAACATTAGGCCTATATGCTAAAAATACAAATAAACGAAAACTGTTGGATTACTATAGGCTACATTGCAAAGTGATTTAAAGAAGAAAAAAAACATCCAATGCAAGCAATTCTGACTGATGCTGACTGACAACCATTTCAGTTCCACCGCCCACAAAAGCTGACTGTTCTCTCAGAAGGTGCACTCGCCGTGGCCGGTATGCACAGAACATACTTTAAGAAGTTGTTTAGTAGGGAACGGTGCGCACGCGACCACTGTATGATGTCAAACGATGTTGCGAGCGTCGAGATTACTGTCAGACAGCAAGCTTCCGTCTGAAGTAAAGTTACCGACCGGTAAATTCGGAAATTTACTCCCACGCGGCAAGTCCCGTGCTGTGTCTTTCTCTGACACTTTAAAATGCTCCACACACATACACACACACACACTGCCAAAATGTTTGCGGCAGTAACAAAGCGCATGTGCGTGTCTCTCTCTCTCTGTGCTGGTTGCTGCTTGATCGTATAACAAGTCATGTTCGGTAAAATGTATTCGGCCATTTCACTTATTCGGCCGAACACTGAACATGCCTTTTTTGCTATTTTTGGTATCATTTACTCACCCTCTTGTTACTTCAAACCTGCATGGCTTTCTTCCGCAGATCACCAAAAAGATATTTTATAGAATGTTGTTAACTGGCACCCATTCACTTGCTTTTGTTGTGGTCCATACAATAGAAGTGAATGGGTGCCACTGCTGTTCAGTTACCAACTTTCTTCAAAGTATTTTCTTTTGTCCTTGCGGAAGAAAAAGTCGTACAGGTTTGAAATGAGTGAATAATAACAGATTTTTTTGGGGGGTGAACTATCTTAGTTCACCCAAATTAAAGGGCACTACTTTAATGCCCTTTTTTACATCTGATATGTATCTTAAAAAAACCATCAATGTAGTTAACAATCTAATGAAGTTAACTTCCTTCAAATATAGTAACTTTAGTAATTTTATTTCTTGAAACTGAATATTAGTTTGGCAGTTTGCAGTTTCAATGTTGTTTCCACAGCAAGACATCCTTCAGGAGATTAGGAGCCATCTGTGTGGAGCCACTTCAGAATCTTAATGGGAACCTTTAGTAATGGCTGGTTATTGGGAATTCCCAATTTTCTCATGTCCTTTTGATATTTAGCTAACCGGCAGCAGATTGTGGTTTTTGTTTACTTTGATAGATTATCAAATTGATTATCTCTGATTATCCTGGGTGCACCTGGGAAGACCACTCGATCCATCATGCCTGTACTCAACCTTGTACATGTGTGGTTGGTTTTTTTGTTTGTCTAGAAAGAAGGGAACAGGAGCACAGAAGCACAGACATAAGTATGGTTTTCTTTGCGTTTTATTGTGAATCAATGCTAAAATGTGTGTTTGTTTGTGTTTCTCAGGTTTTACTCTATGATTGCGTGAGAGCTGCATAAGCAGTGTGGGGACAGAGGGGAGAAAGTGCCAACCTGGAATATGGTGCCTAATATTTGCCCATCAGTGCCCGTCCTGCCCAGTGGGCTGCTTCTTCTGCTACTGCTGAGCTGCGTGCAATTCTCCTCTCAGTCAGACAGTAAGTACAACATTTCAGCTGACTAGTCATTTCTCCTGCGGCCGTACCTTGTGAAATTGGAAGTGCATCACGTAGTGGAATTGTTTGCAAGCATGGGTAACCTCGCTAATGTTTCACTCACGAGGCACGAAATGAACCCGATATTCAAACAAAGCGCTCGCCACACCCTAACCTAACGCTTGTCTGCTCACCTTTTTCATCTGTTCCTCAAGCTTGGGGACGAGCGATGCGTTTTGATGTCGACTCGTTTTCATAACACCAAAGAGCAGTGCGATACTGTGCTGTGTGGGCCGCTCTGCTCCATTGTCCTTGTGAATGAGCGTTCGTATCGCCGACATTCGCAGTGAGTGACGTGCCAGTGTTGCGGGTGCCACGGGTTGAGCTCAGTTCTGGCACGGGTCAGAGAGCCATTTAATTCACCATGTGACCCTTCTGCACCGCTGTCACAAGGCTGCTGTAATTCCATTAGGCCTCTCTTTCCTTTTCGCGCACGCGTTTAACCTTTAAATCTCTCAGTCATTCAGAGGAGGCGCCAGCACCCTTGAAGCTTCTCTTCCTGACTAAAATCAGGAAGTCTTTCATAATTTCAATAATTTCATAATTTTCATAAAAGATTCATAATTTTGCTCAAAAAACGTATTTTGTCTGTGCAGGGATACTCTTTTAAGCTTTTTTTAAGATAGTATAACTTTAATATGTCAGCTGTTTCAATCCCAGAATGTCTTGTGAAATCAGTCTTTCATTTAGAAGTTACACATTTGACAGGAAAAGACTCATTAGAGGGGCGAGAACCACCCAGAACACCACAACATTTCCATAGGCGTGCACTTCAGAATATGTACAAATCCAAGCATTTCCCTATTTCGGTTATTGCACTATTATGTCTGATGTGTTAATTTAATGTGTTTATAACATCACATTAACAAAGTACACTCATTAATGTCATAGTATTCTGTAGCCGGTGTTGACGGGTCGAGAACGGATCTACAGAAGCTCTGCTTAAGATCAGGCTACACAAAGGAGTTCAGACACTAAAATTATAGCACGCTGCTGCGGTTTCATCCTCAGATATAAATACTCCTTAAAGACGGTTCAAACAAATAAAACTCTAAAAATAGGACAGGGGTTAAAATATTGACTACCACAGATGGGCTTTTTTGGGTTGTTGTCTGTAATCAGTAAGGCCTGTGTTTCTAAACATGACAGAACTGGCTTCTCCACCATCTGAATTATAGGGCAGTCGAGCTTGATCGACAGGGTGGGGCCTTTTTGAACGTCGATCGCCATGGTAACAGATCCTACCTAAATCAGGAGGAGGAAAAATTAAGGCAGATTCGTACTCTCGGGCTGAACGCTCAAAGGAGGCAGGATTACTGAGATTGCACAGTAGTTTCTTCCATCTAGTAGGTTGAGGGCTGTTCCTTGATTCTTGTTTTGGTTGTAATGTTTCATTTGTGATATATAAAGCCTCCCAAACTGCTTGATTGGGATCTTTTCGTAATTGCTTCCTTCAGACAGGGTGTCTACTAGGGCTGTGTATTGGCAAGTGCCTCCCGATACGATACATATCACGATAGATGGGTCACGATACAATATATTGCTATGTGTTTCGATACGATACACATTTGCGATATATTGCAATACATTAAATAGCAAATGTTAAAAGTAGAGCTAGAAATAAAAGATGCTGTGTGGGGTTTTCTTTGAGGATAAGTGTAAAAGCATCCCTTACCTCTGCAGAGTGGCCATGATGTGCGATGCATGGACCTTTAGATCAGAGGTTTGGGTTCCCAAACTGTGGATTGCGCCCTTCAAGCGGGTAGCACAGGAGAATAAGGTGGCTCACGCAAGTTAAAAAAATGTGACGCCAAATATACTTGGACGGCCATAAATATACCTGGGCGGGCCGCCCAAGTAAATGCATTGTATGGGAAACGCTGGTTTTTCTGTCTGCCGAAAGAAGTAAAACGAATTGGGAACGGCTCTGATATGACACTTTGTATAGACAAACTTTTTTGTTGTCAAGAAATGGAAAATTTCTTATCTGGTAATATTAGTTTGTCGGCCAAATTATATTTCAGTTTTGTATAATGTAGAACAGGAATCTAGACCTTCACACATGCATACTAAAGGATGCTGCTAAAAGTCAGTAAAAATGTCAGCACAAGGTATCTTCAAGGTTTTTCAAGTCGTCTTGCATTCAATTCTGGTTTAGCTAAATCTGGCAAACTACACTTTCATCTTTTAGTCATAGTGAACTTTTTCTCTAGCTCTTAGTCTCTGTGTGGTGCAATGAGCAGTCCATAGCCACCTGTCTATATATAGATTCTTCTGAACCATTGCGCTTCATTTCTGTAATAGTTTGATGCTTTGCTATATTTCTATAGTTTTGTTCTTTGTGGAAGCAAAGCTTTAAATATAATAAGAAACCGTGTTTCCCCTACGTTTACGGCTTTGGGGGGGCGGTCTCTATATTTTCTTTGCGGCGGAGGTCTGGACAATACTTTTTTAATAAATAATATTTTTGAGCCCAGTCGAATATGTAAATAAAAGTTAACATCTAATGTTTTATCAGGCCATTTATTTTATATTCTGATAGCCACAGTCTGTATGAAACATAGAAGGCATGTTAACATAGAGCGCTTTTCCACCATCCAAACCGTTCTAAGCACAGTCTGAAACGGTTACAGTTATGTTTCCACGTGAGCCTGGTTCGACACGGCACAATTACAAACTGTTCTCGGCTCGGAATTTTCGGCACGGTTGTCTTACTACAAGAACGATTTGGCGCGATGGTGGAAGAGCACTCTGAGAAAATGTGTTAAAATGCTAAAGTGAAGTCCTAGTGCTCTATTTTAATATTTAAAAAAACTACTGACAACAAAATGTAACAACTGAAATTAATTTATCATGAGCAGAAAATAAAATTAACTCGACCTTCAAGGGGGGCGGGGGGTGCCGTAGGGGTGCCCCCCTAAGGTAATGGTAGGGAAACACTGAGAAACAATTCAGTTTAAAACTTGGCACCGTTGAATTGACAGCCACACGTTTGGCCATATGACCTACAGTTAGAATTACTTTGTAGTGTGTAGTGCTTTTAAATGAGGCCCCTTTACATTTTAATTCGATGCTCTATGTTGAAAACCACCTCTGTAAATCAATCAAGTTAGGTATTGTTTTCCCTAGGGGCCGGGCAGGGCCGACTGGGTGGTCGACGGCAAATTGAAATGTGTTTTCAAGTGTCCATATGGTCACTGAGTGAAATTGACAGGGATAGAAATTGATTCTTTTTAATTAAAAGTAACCGTATCCTCAATCGAGTGGCACTTGGAAGGTAATTTTGTTAGTCCCCAGCTGTGATCATTCAATGACATCCACCAGAGGAAAGACGGAGAGGAGAGAAATGGAGAAAACAGAAGATTTGCATAGACACAACAGCAATATACAGTAGCAGGCATGAAATAAAGCAGTGGTCAGTGGAGGTTAATGATGTGAGATTAATAGTTTAATTACAGTGGATGAGAGCAGGACCGGAGGCAGATCCCCGAACCTTCAGACGGATGCAGTGCTGTCGTCTGATCGCAAGATCATCAGTGTCCTTGACTGAAGGGCGGCCATAAAAATCATTTATAGCATCACATCCGCGCGTATGTCATCTTTCCACAGCACTTGCACCTTATAATCACCGCAGTGAAGAGGGCTTCATCATCAAGACCACATTAAAACTGTGCGGCCAGAACGGGAATCCACATGCTTGCTGGTGCATTATGATGTCACATGCAGGGAGATCTGAATAAAAAATGTGGGATTCACAATCTGATTAATAATAATAAGGAAGCGTTAGGATTTAAAAGAATTGACAAAAATACATGTCAAGATGCTCTCTAAATATGTGATGGGATAGAATTTTCAACCCAGCGTTGTGTAAAGGAACAACCCAGACATTGAATTAAATTAACCAATAAAATGTTTATATTTGACTCAACAAAGGGTTAAAACAACAGAACATTGGTTAATCTATAACCGAGTGGTTAGGTTCGTCCCTTTTTAATGCAGAGTTGACACATTTTTTGTGTGTAACATAAATAAAAAAGAAGTTTTTAGTCAAATTTAGTCAAACAAGTTTTTTTTTAGCAATCTTGTGTCAAGTTTCCTTGACATTTGTTGGAATGTGCTCATTGAAATATTCTCAAATAATACTTGAGTAACATGGATCACTAAGAACTAAGATCTAAGATCTGCTCTTGGCCTACAAGACCAGCACTGGTTCGGCACCCCCATATCTTCACTCGCTAATGCAGACTTATGTACCCGCCAGATCCCTACGCTAACGACCGACGTCTTGTAGTGCATCCCAAAAAGGGGAAAAATCACTCTCACGTACCTTCTCTGGATCTGTTCCACATTTGTGGAGTGATCTGCCCGCTGCTACAAGATCAGCAGATTCTGTAGCCATCTTTAAGAACCGGCTGAAAACACATGTCTTCTGTCAGCACCTGACCGATTAGATCTGCTTTGTATACTGTGGTGGGCTATATGAGACCAGTTTTACTGCGCTTGTGCTTTTTGTTGTCCTTATGTTGTTCCAATTGCTTCCATTGTTTACCTCATTTGCAAGTCGCTCTGGATGAAAGCGTTTGCTAAATGACTAAATGTAAATGTAAGAAATGATGAAAGCAGTGTTAATTTTTCTATTTTGGACCTAACATCTCCTTCCACTTCCAAATCTTGCTTGCTTTCTTACTCTTTAAAAGCTTCACCACAAACCTCAATGCATTTGTTTGAACATAACTAGCATTGTCAAGAATTTACTTTCGAGAGCCTCTGCGCAGCATCCACGATGAAGGCTGTGGGGGCACTTTGGCTTGTTAATATCCATAAAACGTTTTTATGTAATCACAGACATGAGCAGCTAATCACATTAGTAGAGACTTGCGTCTAAGAGCTTATGACATTTTGCTGTGGGGAATCTACTGTAGAGCCCGTGCTTCTGAAAGCTGACTTCTCCTCGTCGTCCGCTGACTTCTGTCTTAACCTTTCTTTCCTCCCTTTTGTGCTGACCTCATAATTGTCAGTGACTAATGTTCTTTGTTCTTGTACAACGTGAGCCCACACTTGGCCTGCATAGGCCTCCAGGATTGGACAGGCTGGCGACATCGAATGGGATTTTGTGTCGTCTTGTGCATTTCGTGAGTCGGTCTTCTAAACGTTGTTGCAAAATGATGTACTATGTGTTCTGTTAATGGCGCCTGGAGTAGAATACTCCCTAGAGTCAAATTTTTTTTATCAGTGTGAGAGAGACTACAGTACGTCAAGACGTTAAAAGTGTTTGTAAAGGAGGAACTGTTTAGAGATGACGGTGTGCAAATAATAACCAAATTTCATAATTACGAACACTTATTTTAGTTTTGTTGTATAATGCATATAAAAATGTTTTTTTTAGATTATTATAGAATCAATCGTTGGATGCACCGAATCTCTCGCAGTGTTTTGTAGCTGTGGGTCTGTTATGGTGAATTCATTTTAATGAATGCCCCAGTCAAGTCTAGACTCATTTGTGTTCAGATCCCAAAAGGACTGTAATTAAATTTTCTCTGGCACATGGTGTGAAAGTTTAAGTGATGCAGACTTGTAGAAAAGGCCAGAGGTAAAGATGTAAGAGCAGTGAATGGGTGGTCTTGAAGGGGGCCTTTATCTTGGGAAGCTGATTAATTTGGTTAGCGTGGGTCAGAGGGGCTTTGTCTGTGATGGATGACATAATCCATAACGGTTCTCCATTCACCCGGCGTCTAGCCACTGATCTCCTTGCCGTACCTTCGTCCCCCCGGGTGAGCACTTTCTCTCGGCACCTGCCGGTCAATGACACTGGCTGCATCAAGGTGACATCTGCCTTTAAACTGAGAGCTTTAGCATCACCCTGCTTCTACTAATCCCAGCCAGATCTGATGCATTAAGAGCCTCAAAAACTATAATATACTATAAAGGATATTATACTTTATATTCATGTGATATACAGTGGCAGGCATGCGTTTCTCATACTCAAATATTCAATATTCGTGGCTTGATGAAATTTTGATTATGCATCACTGTTTTCTGCAGGGAATTTACAGCACGACAGCAAATGATTTTTTTATAGGAGTTGTAAACGTGCAGTGTCTCTTTTATTTAGTGTTAACTTGCAAAACAAACAAATAAATATACATATGATTACTATAGATAACCAAATTAATGAATCTTTTGTGAAAATTTGTGACCGTTTACTGAAGTCATTAGTTTAAAGAAAATCAAAGCAAACCACAGGTAGATTTCCCACTCCTACATTTTCATTTCTTAGTGTGTTCAGCCGTAGCCGAGGATAAGGCTAAAATTGTATATTGCTCCCGCAGCTCACCATCCACTGGATGAATCCTCTGAGGAAAATACCAGGTTAACTCAGATAACGTGCAGGTCATAGCAAATAAAAAAGTCGCCAGAGTTACTGCCATTTATGTTTGTGTCAAAATTGTACCCTTCGGGTAAGTGCATACCTGCAGTGAATACTCCTGAGGTTCTCAGACAATAACTTTAGGTTAACCTTTCAAAGCATTCCAATCTGCTGATATTTCATGGCTTCTTAATCTTTCATAGTGCCTGCCCACCGTAAGCACACCAAACTTCATGTACTGTCTCACCAGCAGTTTGTGGCCTTGTGTTATCATCGGCCAACCGTTCCGTTCAGATATCTCTTCTCTAATACACACATTTCTTTTGCCAACAGCACGACACCAGGCTTTTGTAGACATGCTTTCAAGGTGTGTTGTGCTCATAATAACAGTATCCCTATGAGAACTCAGCGGGAATGCCCTTGCGCCAGTGCATACGTTTTAATATTGATGGCTCTCTCTAAACAGGAAGGTTTTCTCTGCGAGACAGAATAACTCGATTGTTCTATCATGAGGCCAGAGTAATGAGGAAGTAATGATATTCCCTCATGATTGACCGTCTCTGTGTTTGATCCAATATCATGTCGGCGGTGGAAACCACAAATGAGTCACAGCTTTGAAGACCCTGGTTTAAAAGCCAAAGTAACGCTAACCCCCCCAGTCATATGATACAGCTTACCTCCCTTAACAGGAAGCTCTTTTTTCATCGACTTGTCAAAGACGCATGAGGGAACATTGAGCTAATGCTTTTAGTAAACGATTTGACTGTGTACCCTCCACTCAAGCAGCATAAGGAACTTTATTTAATCTTGGTTTCTGTCAGCTCTGAGGGGGCTCCGGTCATGGGAATGCACAAATTTAAGATAATTCTCCAGTAGATAATCTGCGTTTTAGGAGGAGAGCCATTACTTTAGTGCCCCTCACAGAGGGATATGCATAATTGTACTCGGAGCTTGTGTTCTGCACATTCTGCTAAATAATTTCATAACGCAAGAAAGTGCGCCGATAATGCTCAGGGAAAAAATCCACCCTGGTGCTGGGTTATTTATTTATTTGGGAACACTTCTCAATATGGTTCCATTTGTTAACATTAGTTAACTACATTAGATAACATGAACAATACTTCTACAGCGTAGAGGCATAGTACTTCATCATCTCAGTCCATTATTTAAAGTATTTAAATACATATTTAAATCAAAATAGCATCTGTTATCATTAGTTAATGCACAATAAGCTTGCATTTGTATTATCTAACATTAACATTTACTAATAACCATTGTTAGTTCATGTTAGCATTAACTAATGTGTTAACTGATAACCAACGAGACCTTATTGTAAAGTGTTACCATTTAGTTTTAGTCCCCGCTAACTGATATCTTTATCTCCATGTAGGCTGCTTGAACAGTACATTTATTATAACTGACACATCGCAAGGTCTAAAAAGTGTTAGTAAGTTTGAACTTTTCAGCAGTTCACCACTTCATCTAAAAGCCTCTTCGCCCCCCTTAACGTTTGAAGCAGATGCCAATGCATTCGATTTGGCGAGGGAATTGCGTATGTTAATGAAGGATACCAGAGATATTGAACTGATATAGCGAAACAACTGGCTTTATGTAGAGTTAATTGAAAGCAAAATCCTGCAAAAGATCTAAAACCCAGTTAATGGACAAGTTCCACTAAAACAACAGCAGCTGATAGCATCGGACACATTTCCGCTAAGCACACGAGTGAAAATGATAACTTGCTAATCTATTATTAATGTGAATGAATGGACGGCTCTATGGTTTGCGTATTGATCCTTGCACTCAATTCGCATCGGGTGTTTCTGCGGAGCGGGAATGCTGCTAATTGCCGGCATCCATTTGTCATCTCCACTCTAATTGCTTTCTTCTTAAAAGCCGCATAAATGCTTAAAACATTCCTACAAAATTCAGATGCATTTTGTAACACCTCCAGGGAAAAAGCCTCAAGTACTCAATTTGCAAATGGAGAAAATTTAGAGGCGCACGTTAAATCAGTTCGCAAGTAAAAGTTTTCAGACAGGATTTTGCGGCCCGATCCTTGCCCGTATGTCTGTCCCCCTGTTATATTGGCCTTGTGCCACTGTTTAAAGCATGACGGTAGGAAATGAATGTCAACAGGTGTCTAAGGCCACCTGTTCTGGTGCCTGTGGATTTTATTGAGTTGGTTAATACAAAAAGACTTGGACGATAGCACAAGCACATGGGAGGTCAGAGCCTGGTCTCTCTCATCTTCTCTTCTGACCTTTGTTTTCAACAGAGTTTCTTTGAGCATCAAGTGACCCTGAACCTCTCGTCTGTCAATTCACAAACATGTTAAGGGCACAACTGCATTATACGCCTGTCTGTTGGCTTTAACACTTGAGCTCTGCAAATGTTTCAAGAGCACCTAGAAGATAAAAAGTCACTCATTGCTGAAAAGTGGGTAGGAAGGGTCTCTTGGTGGGCAAATCGGAATTAGAGGAGAGTGAATAAGGTAAAAGTATTTTTAATCTAAAAATTCAAATAAAACAATGGTGAATTAATAATGAATCCATTTTTTGTTTCTTTAGTTCATCCCAGAATTAAAAAAGATAATACCAGAATTCAGTTATTATATTAAAAGCTATTAAAATGAGAAAAAATAGCTGTGGGGTTAAGTGTGTCAGTGGTTATACATGGTGATTGTGAGCTTTGACTCCAAATGCAGGAAGTAATATTTAATAAAATATTTTTAAATTATGTATTTAAGGCCTGAAATGTTCCTCCGATCTTTCTAGTGCTGTGTTTTTGCTGCTGTCTCGGGTCAGAAGTGTAATACGGCGGTTTGTGACACAGATTAATGCTTCGAGAGGCTATTAATGTACCTTCTCTAAGATTTGCTTTCTACATCACCCAGTGATCGTTTAATATCTGCCTTCCCCCAGGATGATTGTTGGGCCGTTCGTGCGTTTCATCTGCTAAACTCCCTGCAGTTTATATGTGCTTTAATTCGGAACATGTGACCGGATTAGTTAAAGGTGGGGTGGTTGATTTGGAAAGGTGCTAATTTTAGCCTGCTAGCACTGAAATTAGAGTCCCACCCTCTATGCGATTTGCCGTCCAAAGGCACGCTCCTCCAAACACGAATTACAAACTAAATACATTAAATTCTTCTCGAAGCATGTACATACCTGTCCAAACGAAAGAGAGCAACCATGGTATCATCTTTCAGACCCTTTGCGTGCCGGAGCTGTCTCCATCGTGTAAAAGCTGAACCAATGTTAATTCGAGTTTTTCCCTCTTTCATGATCCAGACGTTTCTTCAAAAACTGACTTTCGTTTTGTAGATTTACTTGTTGTCGGTTCCGCAGGAAAGTTTGATTGTTGCTGATTGTCCGCCATTCTCCCTACATTGACACAGCGGACGTGAGCGCGCTGATGACGTATGATGTCTGCGTGAACAGAGTGCACAGTGGTATGTAAAATACGTTGGCTGAAAATGTACCAGTCACAGCGTTCGGCCAGAACGTTTTGATTGGGCGAACGTTTTTTGGTCCTACGCCTTTCACAGACGATATATAATTATAAAAATATTATTTGACCACTATACTTCTTGATTACGATCAGGATGTAAAGAGATTTCCAACCAGCATGACAAGAAATGTTTCTGGACAGGATCACCTATCCTGCCTTTAATGCACACCGATCTGTTCGTCTGTGCACTCTTCTCACATCTAATAGAAATGTCATGATATGTGTTAAAGATACAGTAGACCACTAAGAAGTGCACACAAACACCCAAGTGTCCATGTTTGGGAAATCACCTTGGGGTTTTTTGTATATTTTTAAGGTGCCGTGTTGGAGTGCTTCCTAGATTTTTTTTATAAATGCCATGACCCTTTGTTAGATTATACAGCTCTCATCCACATTTTATGTTTCTAGTTAATTTCTGGTGCATTTACAGTGGCTTTTATCCCCTATCTCTGGTTAGTGCTTATCATCGCAGCATCATTTCCGGAGACTCTTGTGGTTTTCTCATTAATCTCCCAGTAGCTAAAAGATGCTGCTAATTGTAGGAGAAGGACATAATCTCTCAAAAACACTTTCTTTTCCATCTCGTGTGGGTATAATGGAGGTAAAAGTGTCAGGAAGAGCTTTTATGAGGGTATGCATTGGTCTACTGTGCCAATCAAACCAGTCTCCAGGGGAACAGACACTTAAATGTCATTTAAATGTCAGGCCAACCAATACTCCTGTGGGTCAGAGGGGTGCTGGTGTGGTACACATCGTCTTAGATTTTACAATGGATCCACATACGGGTGCATATACACAGTCGCACAGTTGTGGCTCTTCTCCTCAGATGAAGCTCCAACGGGGGTTATGTCCTAGAGCAAGGGCGACTTCAACCACCCCATCTCCAAAAAGCCTTTCTTGTCAGCCGCCTGACACACCGTAGAGATGATTTAACAAACACCTCCTGCCTGCTAGTCAGAACTCCACCACCCGCCTGTAGGTGCTATGTTATGTTATACTAGTTATCGATTTTGATGTCTTCCCAACTACCCCTCAGATTCTGGAGTATAAAGGTGTTCCGGTGTATACCCTCGGCTTGTTCCATTCGAGAACATTATACTTACTACCATGTGTAGTCCCCACACAGCTGTAATTTATCTCCCGTTTGACTGAGATTGGATTTCCACCATGGAGCTCCTGCTAGAACAGCAGTTCTCAAACTGGGGGCCGCGGCCCCTGGGGGGCCACTAGATGGCGCTACGGGGACCGCAAAGAAATTCTAGAATATGAAAGTATTTAAAAAATATATTTTACCTTTATGCAAGTTAGGATTGTCCTATGTGAACTATGATGTATTTTAAAAAATTGAAATATTTAAAAAAAAATAATAATAATATCAATTATACGCAACACACTACGCTCACGCTGAAACGTCACCAAACTGTTGACGTACTAGTGAACACGCTGATAAATGCTAAGACTATTTAAAATGGACACGTTTTTAGATAGAGCATGCAGTGTCTCAGCTGAGAAGGTAAATACACAAGAGCCCAGCGTAAAAAAAACGAAACTGCGTAAATTTGACGACTCTTACATAAAATATGGCTTTATGGAATATAGTGACGGCAGACCACAGTGCACACTGTGCTTGAAGATTTTATCCGTTGAAGCACTGAAACCTTATAAAATCAACCGACATCTCACAACAATTCATCCGGAGCATGCAAATAAAAGGAAGGAAGGAGAAAGAAAGAAGAATACGTCAAGCAAAAGGTTCGACTGACTAACATCACGACAATACCTGAGAAAGCACAGCAAGCATCGTATGTTGCAGCCCTGCCAACAGCCAAAATGTAAAAAGTCTCACACGATCGGGGAGGAATTAATACTTCCAGCAGGAGGAGATATGTGCTGAGTGATGGTCGGGGAGGAGGCCGCGAATAAGATTAAATCCATACCGCTGTCCAACGATACAGTAAGCAGGCGGATCAAAGACATCTCTTTTGATGTAAAATCTCAACTGACCGAAAGATTACGATCGTGTGAGCAGTTCGTGCTTCAGCTTGATGAATGCACTGACGTTAGTAGCGCTGCGCAGTTATTAGTGTACGTTCGATATTTATTGGACAGTAAAATTATGGAAGATTTTTTTATTTTCAAAAGAACTCGAGGGGAGAGCCACAGGTGAGGAAATTTTCAAAATGTTGGACACTTTTATGGTAGAAGAAAATCTGAGTTGGGAAAAATGCGTGTCTGTTTGCACTGATGTTGCTGCAGCAATGACTGGGCACAGGAGTGGAGTTGTCACCCGAATTCAAGCCATAAATCCAAAGATCGCAGCCACTCACTGTATGCTTCATCGTCAAGCACTTGCATCGAAGTCGATGGCACCCGACCTGCATGATGTGTTGGAAGTAGTAGTAGCGGCTGTCAACTTCGTGAAGTCAAGACCGCTGAAGTCACGTCTCTTCGCAAAACTATGCACAGACATGGGAGCAGCTCATGATCGGCTACTGTTACATTCAGAGGTGCGGTGGCTCTCACGTGGAAAGGTTTTAAAGCGAGTGTTTGAACTGAGACGTGAGCTTCGTGATTTTTTGAAAGAACATAAACCTGATCTAGAACAGTTTTTTCTGACCAACAGTGGTTGGCAAAACTAGCCTACCTTGCAGACATTTTCAGTAGTCTCAATGGACTGAATCTGTCCATTCAGGGATGTTATTCCACAATACTGGAGGCAAGTGACAAAATAAATGCATTCAGGAGAAAAATTGACCTGTGGGTACGTAAACTACAAAGAAGCATCACTGACATGTTTCCAAATCTATCTGAATTTTTGGATACAAACTGCATGGCAGTGGACTTCATGCTCAACACCATTACCAGTCACCTCACCTCACTGAATGAACGTTTCAGTCGCTACTTCACAGACATCGACATGGAGAAATATGACTGGGTTCGAGATCCCTTTTCTTGTGATGTGATGGCCAGTGGCCTCAGTGGAAATGCTGAAGATGAACTTTTGGAGCTGTCCAGTGATCGTACTCTCAGGATGAGATTTAATTAGCAGGGCCCAGCAGAATTTTGGCCCACAGTTGAAAAGGTGTACAAGGAGGTTGCTCTTCAAGCCATGAGAATATTGCTGCCTTTCCCAACAACATACCTTTGTGAGACATCTTTCTCAGCCATGATGGCAATAAAGACTAAATACAGGGCACGGCTTAATGGGGAAGATGACTTGAGAGTTTGCCTGTCCCCAATAACACCCAGAATTGATAAGCTCTGCAAAGATAGACAGTCTCACCCTTCCCACTGAGGCAGGTTGTGTGTACTTGTACAGTGGTTACTAAATTGATGTGTCTGTATTGCATGATTTCTTTTATATTGTAAAACTTGTATAATATTGTATATGTCTTCTATATTGAAAAATTATTTCTTTTTTAAGTAGAGCAGATATTTTTTTATGTTTCTTGCAGAAAAAAAGATTGCTGAAAAAACAGATTGCTGTTCAAATTGCAAACCAAACTTGAGCCACTGTCATTTACTACATTCAAATGTAAGAAGTTTAATGCACTTTTTTACAATCATATGTAAATTAACTTTTCAGTATTCATCTTCTACTATGGACATCATAAATTACTGTTCAGTATTCAATACTTTTGTTGTACTTTTCAGACAATATTATTGTTAACTGTCAAAACTGTTTTATAACAATTTGTTATATGTTATGAAATGTAGAATAACAAATTTTGTATATTCAACATCAGAGACATAAGGCTACTAGCAGAATTGTTGTTCCAGCATTGTACAAATTCATTTGTTTTTGGTACAATCTAAAATTTGTAAGTAAAATTGTAAGTTTGAGGATCATGAGTTTTCTTTTGGGGGGGCCATTAAAAGGATTCAACCTACACAAAGAGGCCTCCTCCTGAAAAAGTTTGAGAACCAGTGTGCTAGAACATCAAGACCCATGTGGTTCAATGGAGATGTTTTGTTGTGATAATGGATTTTGTGTCCTTCCCATCTGCGAGATGATCAAAAATCATGCGGCTTATAGAATTAAATGAATGATTAAAAAATGTCATGATCTTGTTTGTATATTAATTTTCTGTGCTTTTTATACATTTTATAAAAATCATTAATGGGAAAGATGAAGGGCAGTCCTTAAGTTCTTAATACCTTTGCAGTGTGGCACACTTATTGTTGTGTTACACGGTCACTTTGTACATGAATCTTTTTGTGCTGCAAGATGAGGCACAACAAGATGAGTTTTTCTTAACATAACATCTGAGAGTACCATGGTGTACCGTGAGTATCACCTTTCTCCCATTGAATGTTGCGTCGTAGCCGCGCATTGCCAAATGGTCGTGCTCTACCTGATCTGACATTGATGTTCTTCAAAACGAGCCATTACGTGTTTTGAATTGACTCATGCGATACGCGTGGGTCTTTATCTTCACACCGCCCCATCCAGTCAGAGCAGTGATGAAACACGTCCCATTGATGTTTGTATTGTAAATGTGTGACAAGGATGCAGGGTGTGTAAGCTGCTCTCCCAGAAAATAGTGAACTGCAGCGTGCTGTGGCTGGTCTTAACAAACCAACACAAAGGTTGTTTAGTTACCACACATATCAACATTTCCCCGTAACGTAATCTCCCCTTTAAATCTTATCTTATTCCTTTTGTGTGTATATGTGACAGCCAGGTACATAAATATCCCTGCTGTTTTTTATTATTCGTATACATAGCTAAGGAAAAAATAACAGACCTCTTAAATTATTTCCAGTTTTTCTGAATGTGCTATACATAATACTGCTGCGGATTAAAATTTTCTGTATTTCACTTTTCACTTTTTCTGTATTTACTATTTATAGGTATGTGTTTAGGTAAAATTATCATTTTTGTTTCATTATGTGAACTACTAACAATATTTATTTATAAATATTGTTTCTGTTTCCATTTATTTGCATATCATGAAAACTGAAGAAACAGGTAAAAATAACAGAAAATATGTTCTGTATTTTTTTAGACATCATATATCGCAAAGCAATACAACAATGATATGTGTACATGCATTTTAAGTTCGTATTTCAAAGTTCAAAAAATATTTTTTATGCGATAACCTTATGTGATTTTAAAACCGTTTTCATGTGTCTTATCATGCTGTCAGCCTTTCACATTGCTGTTGGATGACTTTGTCACTCCTGAGGTTTGATTTTGTTGAAATTTAACAGACACTGGGCTGGAATGACCACTATACATCTAGAAATGAAGGAAGATTTGGAATGGTCTCTAGGGGGGTGTCCCCGACTAAGGAATTACATAATCGAATCAGAATTGTCACGTCTTGCCTATAGTCGACTGATAGTCGAATCATACGTGCGTGTGTGTGTGTGTGTGCGGCGTGAGTGTGCGCGTGTGTGTATATCCCGGTGGGGACCTAAACCTGAATGCACACCAACACATGGGGACTCGTGTCACTCAATTTTGGTCCCCACGGGCAAAAAAGCTTATAAATTGTACAGAACAATATTTTTTTTAAATCTAAAAATGCAAAAAGTGTTCTATGATCTTTAGGTTTAGGGGTTGGGTTAGGGATAGGGGATAAAATATACAGTTTGTACAGTATACAACTCATTACGCCTATGGACTGTCCCCACGGAGATAGTAAACCAGACATGTGCGTGTGTGCATGTGTGCCTATGCGGACGACACCAGGTGGTTAAAGGTGCAGCGCAAAGTGCAGCGCAACATTGATGCACCAAAAAACAATCAAACATTCATTTACAGAATTTGTTTAGACCTGAATATCGATTGTAATAAATAAAAAAAGAAAAACTAAATGTGCCAGATTCAAGTCACAATGTGCAAAATAAATGTGTTAGGCAAAATGTCTGAAATGCAAGGGAACATAAATTCAAAACACAAGCCAAAAATAGTCAAATTAATGGACATTTCCCTTAAACATCACGTAACAATGCTGTGCCACTTAGGCTACTAGACCAGATCTCGCCTCAAAACTCCTCGATAATAATGAATTATTTTTTACAAACGGGAATACAGCACATTCATTACCAATGAACTACCAATAAAGTTACTTTATTTACCGCATGTAAAAGAGGAATTCAATAAAGCATCTTACCATTTAAACAGTCAAAAATTCCCTTTCACCTTTTTTCCTGTGCACTCTTTCTCCGTCCTCCCGTCACGCACGCTTGCTTTCAGTGCAGAAAATGACAAGTTCCAAAAGTCTGCGCCGTGCTTGCTATATGCTGTGATTTTGGTTATATTACTTTCTTTATTCTTTTTTTTTTGTATCATGCAGCACAAAGTTCAGTCTAAGTAACGAACTACATGCATTTACAGACAAAATATTCATACATATTTAAATGCCCAAACATTCAGTAAGTGACACAAGTTTTGAAACGGTGTACACATTCATTTGCGAGTCATGTGCGGGTGCGTGCGGAACGTGCTGCTTCTCTTTACCACTCTCACAGAGCAGAAGACGTGAAGAGACACGATCCTGTGCTGGGTCTGAGCCAGACCTCGTGCTCATATGCATATACATCATAAATAATATTTTTGCCGGCTGCTATGCCACTGCCCATATAAGCAAAATGGCATGATCCCCATTGCATAACACACCTACGAAGATTTGACTGTGAGGTCGGTAGTCGAATCAGTCTCCTCCTATCGAAGCATCGAATCTTCGACTATTCGGGGTCACCCCTAATGGTCTCTTAATTTTTTCCACTGCTGTATAATATGTGTTTTCTGTATGGTTTGTGCAGTGTACTGTGGCTTTTGAAGCCATATGATAACTTTGTGAGACGAACAGACTGAAGTCACTATTCACTGATTCTTCTCCCGTGAAGCTGGTCGCATTTGGAATGACATGAGGATGAGAATGAATGACAGTGTATTCATTTTTGGCCCTATTCATCGAGCTGTCATATGGTGAACAGGCTTTTTTCCCCCTTATAGACTGGGGGGGAAAGCCTCTCTCAGGCTCAGCTGCAGGTGTCGTGGTGACAATGAATCAGTTGTTAACTTTGTTCCAGTGTACGGATATCCATTGATAACTGCTTTTGCACAGTTGTGTTTGACCACAATTCAGGAATTAATGGCTGTTCTTTCTCCCCCTTTCTCTCTTTTTGTTGCCCTCTCTCTGCTTTCCACCTCACTTCCCTAGGCATGCCAAATTTTATCAAATCTCCAGAGGACCAGACAGGGATTTCAGGAGGAGTGGCATCTTTTGTGTGCCAAGCAGCGGGTGAGCCCAAGCCTCGGATCACATGGATGAAGAAAGGAAAGAAAGTTAGCTCCCAGCGTTTCGAGGTGACTAACTGTCTTCCCCTGACTTTCCTTGCCATGTCAGTGTCTCTCCCATGATGCTTTTGTACTTCCCGTCATCACTCTGACTGGACACTATTTTCGTCCTTACACACTCGCATTGATACATTCTTCTGTTGCCGTCAGCCACCTCACACCTTTCTCTTTTGTCCTGCTCATTATTTCCTGTCCTGTCTGTGTTATGGTTTCACTTGTGGCCACATGACCACGTGATGTTTTGGGGTCATAAGCGGGCAACATTATTTTCCTGCATTTTGGGAGAAACAGCTCAGATCTTTTGTCCAGTTTTTTTTGCAGATACATAAATTATTTTTTTCAGCTATTTTGCCCAACCCTACCCTTAACCCAAATGGAGAAATTACAGTCTCCACCTATTAGGAGTGTACAGTAGCTATATTCGGCAGATTTATGTCTTACGTATTCTGACGTGTCCCGTTTTACAGCCCGGTACATACCTTGTTGACTTCAAGCATTCAGTGCCACAGCAGGGTTAAAGCAGAGTACGTGAGTGGACTGGAGCGACAGCAATTTCTCTTTTTGCTCCCAGCGTTCTTTAATCACTCCGATTTGTGACCAAACCACTGTGGTTCTTAACATCACAAATGTCTTGCCGCGAGACATATGAATGAAAAATAAGTAAAAAGAAAAGCACGCTTCTTTTAAGGACCAACATTTGCACGTCGTTAACTTGGGTGATATCAGTGAACTGAAAACGCTCAGACTTTCAAAAAAACTCACTCCTTGCTTCAGGCAAAAACTCTGCTCAGCTTCCACTTCACATAACTCACGTATACTCTGCTTGAAATCTGTGTAAAATATCAGTTCTTTACCATGAGGAAATAAAGCCATCAGAATATCCACCTTGGTTGGACATTTATATTAGAAAAACTCAAAACTGTTGGAGACTCAAGTTCAGAGACTCAATTTGAAATCTTTTTGGAAGGTGAGAGTAGAAGGTTTGACTGAGTGTTGTTTATCTGTCTCTCTCAGGTGATTGAATTTGATGATGGCTCAGGCTCAGTTCTCCGTATCCAGCCGCTTCGGACACACAGGGACGAGGCCATCTATGAGTGCACAGCCACCAACAGCCTGGGAGAAATCAACACCAGCGCTAAACTCACCGTGCTGGAGGGTAAGAGCATATGCCTCTATTGACCCTTGATTTACAATGGGTGTATACAATACAGTGTTTCCCCTACCATTACCTTAGGGGGGCACCCCGCCCCTCCAACGGCACCTCCCGCCCCCCCTTGAAGGTCAAGTTAATTTCATTTTTTATGTAGCGTATATTGAAATAGACCACTGGGACTTCGCTTCAGCACCAGAGCCTACAACACATTTTCTCATTTACCAGACCTTCTATGTTTCATACAGACTGTGGCTTTCAGAATATTAAGTAAATGGCCTGATAAAACATTAGATTGATTGCTTTAACATTATTTATTAAAAAAAGTATTGTCCGTACCTCCGCCGCAAACAAAATATAGAGACCGCAACCCCCCCAAAGCCGTAAACCTAGGGGAAACACTGCAATACTTGAATGCTTATTTTAGATACATTTGGTGTTTTTTATGTTGTAATGGACTTTTATATGATTTTAATCATAATATTTGATAGGAAAGGGTGAATGGGTGGAGTTGGAAAACAACCTGATTTGTACAATGTGTCATCAGGGTTGGTACATTAGCGCCAGACTAGGTCGCTGACTATACAGTATGTCTGCCTTTTATTGAAGATTCACTCTTTACACTGGGTTCCAAATTATTATGCAAATGATATCTTTCTCTGGTTTTCCTAATTTGTCGATGCAAATGACAGTCAGTATAATTTTCAAGTAATCAACAGTTAGGGTACATTTGGAATTTTATTGAACAAACCTCCCACTGACAACAGTATTTATTTAAAAAATGAAAAACTCAAAATGCACTGTTCCAAATTATTATGCACAACAGAGTTTGAAAACATTTCATAGGTTGTAAAAAACTGAAAATGGTCATTTGTTGAATTTGCAGCATTAGGAGGTCATATTTACTGAAATCAAAAGCTATTTCAATCAAAAACATCCTAACAGGGCAAGTTACATGTTAACATAGGACCCCTTCTTTGATATCACCTTCACAATTCTTGCATCCATTGAACTTGTGAGTTTTTGGATAGTTTCTGATTGAATTTCTTTGCAGGATGTCAGAATAGCCTCCCAGAGCTGCTGTTTTGATGCTAACTGCCTCCCACCATCATAGATCTTTCGCTTGAGGATGCTCCAAAGGTTCTCAATAGGGTTGAGGTCAGGGGAGGATGGTGGCCACACCATGAGTTTCTCTCCTTTTATGCCCATAGCAGCCAATGACACAGAGGTATTCTTTGCAGCATGAGATGGTGCATTGTCATGCATGAAGATGATTTTGCTACGGAAGGCATGGTTCTTCTTTTTGTACCATGGAAGAAAGTGCTCAGTCAGAAACTCTACATACCTTGCAGAGTTCATTTTCACACCTTCAGGGACCCTAAAGGGGCCCACCAGCTGTCTCCCCATGATTCCAGCCCAAAACATGACTCCGCCACCTCCTTGCTGACGTCGCAGCGTTGTTGGGACATGGTGGCCATCCACCAACCATCCACTACTCCATCCATCTGGACCATCCAGGGTTGCACGGCACTCATCAGTAAACAAGACTGTTTGAAAATTAGTCTTCATGTATGTGTGGGCCCACTGCAACCGTTTCTGCTTGTGAGCATTGGTTAGGGGTGGCCGAATAGTAGGTTTATGCACAACTGCAAGCATCTGGAGGATCCTACACCTTGAGGTTTTCGGGACTCCCGAGGCACCAGCAGCTTCAAATACCTGTTTGCTGCTTTGCAATGGCATTTTTGCAGCTGCTCTCTTAATCCGATGAATTTGTCTGGAAGAAACCTTCCTCATTCTGCCTTTATCTGCACGAACCCTTCTGTGCTCTGAATCAGCCACAAATCTCTTCACAGTACGATGATCTCGCTTAAGTTTTCGTGAAATATCTAATGTTTTCATACCTTGTCCAAGACATTGCACTATTTGACGCTTTTCGGCAGCAGACAGATCCTTTTTCTTTCCCATATTGCTTGAAACCTGTGGCCTGCTTAATAATGTGGAACGTCCTTCTTAAGTAGTTTTCCTTTAATTGGGCTCACCTGGCAAACTACTTATCACAGGTGTCTGAGATTGATTTCAGTGATCCAAAGAGCACTGAGACACAATACCATCCATAAGTTTAATTGAACAATATAAAATTAAATGTTTACGACACTTAAATCCAATTTGCATAATAATTTGGAACGCAGTGTATTGTAACTGGATTTGTGATTAAAGTTCAAACACTGCCAGGATTTCAAGCATTTCTAATAGGCCGCAGAGAAGCATAAGAACATTTACACTGATGGAAAGATCCTGTCTTACTCGAGACTAGATGAGATTGGTGGTCACCTGGTTTTGAAGTGTGGCTGATGATTCCCCCAGGTTTCTATTCTATGCTTTTAATCGATATTTTTGGCAAGCTTTGTTGTGTCAGTAGTAGAACTCGTGGTATTTCAAACCATAAGGGCGTGAACTCTGCTTTAAGTATAGCCCTCTGACCCCATTTTTTCAGTTGCTCTGGAATGCACTAGCCTGGGGGCTCCCGCCCCTTTATTGCCACATTTATGTACTTACTAATGCACATCAAGATGTAGGATGTGCCACAAGTTTTATCAGAGTGTGATGTCACACATTAAGTGAATAAAATGAATATTTAAAAATGGCCACCGCAGTGTATTTGTTATTAAACACAAGCCCTCAGCGTAATCCACTTTAATCTTTATTTTTTACCCCAGCGTAGGAGCAGACAAAGGCCAGTTAGTTGAAATGAGCAACCTTTAATGAAGAAAGTGTGATGCCAGGAGCTCTCTGGCCGGGTTCAGATGGAAACAGGAAGCGGAAGAGAGAGAGGTGCCATATTAAGGGCAGGCGGTTTGCTCTTTAGCTGTTCTCCACAGTGAAGTGGCTTAGCTGGACGCCCACAGGATACAGCAGGACAACTCTATATATAGCTCGTTGTTCATAGCTAGCAATGCATCATTTCTGTCCTACAGCGATGCTTAGACACCAGCGCAAAGGAGAAGTTGAATGATAATGATGTACTCTGATGACTTACTAAAGAATGTTCTCTGTGCCACATTTCAAAGGTCTTGGGGATCTGTGCTATAAATAGTGTTATTTCTCAGATCTTTAGGTCATAGAAATGATGTAAGCGCGATTGAGCATCGGGCGACCCGGGTTCGATTCCTGTCTCATGGTCCTTTCCAGAACCCACCCCTTCTCTCTCTCCTACTTCGCTTCCTGTCCTCTCTCTTACTAAGCTGTACAACTAAAGGCAAAACGGCAAAAATAAATCTTAAAAAAAAAAATAAAAAAAAATGATGTTAGGTCTGAGTATGACGCATTCATTTTGATCATAGTTCGACCTGAAAAGAACTGCCAGCTTTTTAGTTAAACTCTTAAAGGGACAGCTCACCAAAAATGAAAATGTTGTCATCATTTACTCACCTTCTTGTCATTTCAAACCTGTATGACTTTCTTTCTTCTGCAGAACACAAAAAAAACGATATTTTGGAAAATGTTGGTAACCGAACAATGGCGGCACCCATTCACTTGCATTGGTTTTGTGTCAATACAATAGAAGTCAATGGGTACCGCCTTTGTTTGGTTACCAGCATTCTTCAGAATATCTTCTTTTGTGTTCTGCAGAAGAAAGAAAGTCATACAGATTTGAAATGACATGCGTGTGAGTAAGTAATGACAAGATTTTCATTTTTAGGTGAACTGGCCCTTTAAAGCGGCCTATATTGATAGTCACGGTTGTTATGAGGCGGCAAGAAAAGACAGAGCTGTGCAAACAACAAGCTGTTTGCGTTTAAGAAAGTTAAACAGTCACATCTCACACATAAACTTCTTGACAAAGAACTTGGATGACCTGCTTTGCGAACTTTTGTTGATGCGCTAGAACTTGTCGAAGTAACTTCAGTCACTCCCACCTGTATTTAGCAGGTCATTCGCAGCTTAGGAGTCTGTGAGTCACAGCGTCTGCCTCTCTAATTGGTTACTTAAATCGAAACGCTTAAACAATTAATGCGAACATCGCGCGATGGATCCCGACTCAAGCAGATGGTGGTTGCGCAAAGAAATTCTTCAGTAATTACTGATTTTTCTAGTTGCTCTTTGCTCTGGAAGTGTAAGCGATGAAGTCCTTTAACACAGAAGGCCACTGATGCATTGTAACATGCCTTCAGGGCCTCCGTGTCTCCACCAACTAGATGTTGTGAAGAATACCAACAGGTTTCACTTCCAGGCTGCACTTGCACCAAGGTTGTGGGCGTTAGTTGCTCACAGCTGTTGAATAAAAATTCGCCATGCCTCTCTTGTAATCACATTGTACGGATGCCAGCACGGGGCTCTGTGTGAATTCATAATGACTTCGTCTAGCAGCGCTCCGGTTCTGCTTCTCGTTTCACTGTAGCGAGAGATTTGACATTACTGATACTCAAGGTCTGAAGCGAGGACAGAAAGCAGAGCAGTTTGTTGGATGTACCCTCATCTCACATTGTTCGGTTCGATTATTCTCCGAATAATTGTCCAAAGCACAGTAAGATGGTATCATTTTGCACCTTAGCGTGTGGCCACGTACATGCTGCAGATTTCTGGGAGTGACAATCGCATTTCAGCGCAGGAGTGAATATCTGAAATTACCACTTTGGTGTGTGTATGAAACAGGAGTCACTCTTGGTTTTGCGCCCAGTATTTTTAGTTAACTGCCTTCGCTTGTCTCGTCCATAAATAACCTGTTAGTTCTGAACGCAAATAAGAACACAGACAAAAAATGTCAACCTTATTTAGGTGGGAAAAATCCCTCTCTTTTTTTCTCATTCCATGGTCTTGTCCTTTCTCTGACTGACATAAAGATGTCTATGTGTGTGCTTTCATGTATGATGTAGTGAGATATTAGAAAGACTTCCACTGTTCTCTGAACCCACAGGAATGCTTTTGAATGATGGATCAGTGAGATTTTTTAGAGGATAGAGTTTCCTCATTAGATTCCCCCTTCAAAAACTGCACAGGTACTCTTCCAAAACACCTGGAGCCCTTGTCCATCAAAGCGGCCCGAACTTGATGGCGTAACTGCCAAACATTGCTCGATGAGAGCCAGTTATAAACACAAAATAAAGGGGCTATACACTCTTAAAAATAAAGGTGCTTAAAAGGTTCTTTACAGCGATGCCATAGAAGAACCATTTTTGGTTCCACAATTTGGTTTCCACCATTCAGTCAAAGGTCCTTTAAAGAACCATCTCTTTCTTACTTTTTTATAATCTTAAGAACCTTTTTAGCCACAAAGAACCTTTTTTGAAACAGAAAGATTCTTTATTGAACCAAATGGTTCTTCTATGGCATCAAAGAACCTTTTAAAGCACCTTTTTTGGGTGTACAGTGCCATAGAAGAACCATTTTTGGTCTTGGTCCATAAAGAACCTTTTAGATCTATAGAACCTTTCTGTTTCACCAAAGGTAAGAAAGAAATAGTTCTTTGAGGAACCAAATATAGTTCTTCTGTGGCATTGCTGTGAAGAACTTCTATTGTTAGGAGTGTAGAATTCATAATTTGACTGCATTTTAAGGCATAGTTCACCCCAAAATAAAAATTCTGTCATCATATACTCAGCCTCCTGTCATTTCAAACCTGTATGACTTTTTTTTCTAGGACACAAAAGATGTTTTGAAGAATATTGGTAACAATGGCGGTACCCATTCACTTCTATTGTACAGACACAAAACCAATGTGATTTGTTGTTTGGTTACCAACATTCTTCAAAATATCTTCTTTTGTGTTTTGCAAAAAAGAGGAAAGTCATACAGGTTTGAAGTGACAAAGGGGGTGAATAAATGATGGCATAATTGTCATTTTTTGTGTGAACTATCCCTTTAAGTTAACCGGTCATAAAAATAGATAAGATATGCAAAACTTGGTAGGCTTACTTAGTTTTTTTCATACTAGCAAAGCCATATTTGTCAGGTTAAATACCACCTGTCATCCAAAGTTGTTTTGTCGTTGTGGCTTGTTTTCTTTACAGCTAGCTTTTGAATTCTTTCTTGACATGAATGGCAGGTGCAAGTCGGTTGCTCGAATGAATAACCTGGTCTTTCACTGGTAGGGCAGCATTTGTTTACGCACATTCCAGGGAGGAGCTTTCACGCAACGGACGCAGACCCTCTCTTCTCCACAGGTGTGGTCTCCAACCGCTTCCTCAGCTCCAGTCAACGGTCCGTGTCACAAGTTTAATTTCTCCCACCATCTGCTGGCTTGAAGCCCGGCGCTGTAGATCATGAGCGTTTGACAGATACAGACTGCGTCTGTCGAGCGCGGCCTCTCCCAAGGACTCGTGCAATATGGCTGAGTGGAATCGTTCACCTGGAGACAGTATCGGCATCTTCTGCCACATCTTCAAGGGCTTTAAGAACTGATTCGCTAATTTCAATTGATGCTTTAACCTTAAGCCTTAATCACGCTTTATAAAAGGTGTTTTTCATTAATATGACTAACATCCGTAATTAATCCTGACAGAACATGTTTGTAGCTGTCGGATCTCATTGGAGTAGCTATACTGTTTTTCGCAGATACGTTTATGACCTGTATGTCTTTCTGGTCCAGAACAGTATGAAGAAAGTGACCTCTGTAGGCGTTAGATGTGTGAGGAAGTCTCTAGCGCTGGTTTACTATTCTCTGTAGTGCTTTGTAGCCATTCACTGACTGATGTTGCCCTGGTAATTGTGGATAAGCAACCCTGTGGGTCTGGCGGCCATGCTCACTGGGCTGAGTAATTGGAGCAGTTCACAGTTTGAGTTGTTGGACGTCCAGCAGCCTGGTCAGCATAGCTTTAGGGTGAGGGGATCATAGGTGTTGAATGAGTTAAAGTAATGGACTAATCTAGTCCCATGAGCAGGTGAGGTACAAGTAGTTGCTCAATCGGAACTGATAAATTGACCTTAGGAGAGCAGACGTTTTTTCATGTTTGCTGCACTGAGATTGTCAAAAAACAGGTCATGCTGTATTGTGAATATAGTCACGACTAACTGTCAGTCGTGATGTGAACCGTGCCAAGTATATTTACAACACAGCATGGCCTTGAGTGTCTTGATTGCTTTTATGAATTGACTAGTACTAAAATATTAAGGGCACAAATTTTCATTAAACATTTTTTATAAAGCATGCTTATTACAGGCGATTGCCATCCCTCTCCGCTGGAAGATGTAGTGCCTGACAATAAACCATAAGAGAACGGAAATTGTCAGTGCTTGATATTATAAAAGATTGGGGTGTAGGTGTGGCAGCGACAGTATATAATCTGTTTTATCTTCACTGTTTAATTAGTGCAGTGTCAGAGCTCTATAGCTCAGTCCAAAAAGATGTGTTAATAGAGAGGTTCATGTGTTTGCTCGGTGTTATTCTTTCTATCAGACTGAAAGAATAAGTAAAGGTTGTCACATTCAGCAGCGTTGTATTTACACACCCGCCATGTTCTACCATTCTTTTTACCTACTAGTAAGAAAAATGTTTTGTGGCTTTTAGTCTATCTCTGTTTGCTTTGTGGTCATTTATATTTAAGTGCACACCCAAATAGTGACAAAACTGCTTTTGGGAAATATTTGAGAAATCTCACAGCTTGTCCTGCTCTACACAGATTTTTGTCCAGTGAGAGAATTCTCCAAAATACCACATACCAGCTGGCGAGTAGCATATCATGGTTCATGTGACTTAAAGGGATAGTTCACCCAAAACTAAAAAGTCTCATTAATTTACCCTCATGTCATACAAAATCCGTACTGTACTGTTCCTTCTGTGAAAGAAAAGAAGATATTTTGAGAAATGCCACTGTGGATTTGTGTCCACATATTGGAAGTCAATGGGGTCCAATGTTTATTGGTTATCATTGTTTTTCAAAACATCTTCTTTTGTGTTCTGCAGAAGACCGATAGTCATAGAGGTTCGAAATGACATGAGGTTTTTTGAAAGGGGTGAGCCCTTCGATATGTCCTCTGCCAAGTTTGAATAAAAAAACATCAAGAAAACTGTGCTTGTCAAGCCATTTAAAATCTAAACACTAAAGCTCTGTACAAAACATGATGGTTGTATGCTGCACTGAGCGTGTTTCCCATCTAAACAAGACTCTCCATAAAATGGCAGATTTTTCACCTTGATTTTCACACTCAAGGTGACTCGGGCCATTGCGCTCACCCGTGAGCAGATCACCCTTCCGTTATGGTAATGGGTCACACATGTGCTGTTATGTACAAACCAGTGTTGTATAGCATAAATAATATCCATGTGCCTGTGGCAGAGCTGTAGATCATCATGAGACGCAAGAAGCTGGAGGACACAGAGAAGAGGGCGAGACAGAGAAAACAGAAAGACATTGTGTGTGTAGAGAAAGAGAGAGGCAAGCAACGCACCTGCGCAACATTGATTAAGTGACTGTTGGATGAGAAGTCAGGCTGAATATTCTGGCCAGCTAGAAAAAGTGTATTATTTCAAAGGTCAAGGCATGCATTACACCTCTTTCCCTGCGACTGACTTAGATAAACAGCACGCTGGTATAATACCACAGACGGCACTCCGTCGTTTCTAGGGCGCCGTTCACCTTTGCACACATTGCTTTGTTATTTACTGCAGGTGTCCATGCAGTACGAGCTGTGGCCAGTTATGCTATTTAACTGTTGGGGATAGGGCTGGGCGATATACCGGTATGTACGTGACTACCGGTATTGTTTTGTGCCATGATATGAATTTTGCTATATCATGCATACCGTTATATATTCATGTACTCTAATTTTGCATTTATATTGTTTTGTTCAATTAGTCAACTGTTAACACTGCTAATGAAGACACAGAGTCGAGGGTGAATGTTTTAATCTTTTGTCCTCTCAACTTGGCGCTACACAGGCATTAGTAATCAAACAGAGAGCGCCTTAACAGTCCAAATTAATAGAGCACAAACCACCGAACGTTACTCAAACACGCCACAGCAACAATCAAGCGTGCACAAGCAACTGCAGTTTGCGAATTCATGAGATTGAACGTGCGATTTGAGTGAAAAATTTGAGCGAACGCGCAGAAAGTCAGGTTGTTGAACAGCACGAGGAATTAGTTAAAAAAAAAAGGGGGCTCCGCTGTCGTATGGAACTGGTTTGGGTTCAAAATCTCTGACATCGACCAACAAACCATACTCTGCAAGTTGTGCCACCGTGTTGTTGCAGCCAAAGGTGGAAACACTAGCAATCTCTTTCACCATCTTGAAAACCATGCATGTCCGCGAATATGAGACATGCACCCAAATGCGTACAACAGATCGTCCAACAGATCGTCCCGAAGGCGGCGCACGCCTGAAGACTAGGTTAAAAGCTTACAGTATTTAAATTTGTATAAACTACATTTTCCTTGTAGTAATCTTCTTTATCCCCTATGTACTATACAGTATTTTATTTTATTTTACATAGTATTTAATTTAATTTCTACCTCATGTTGAAATTTTGCTCTGTTTGAAAAAAAAAACACAATTGCACAATTAAAAAAAAAACTTTAAGAAAGTTGATGTGAGTATTGGTTGGTACTAGCTGAAGCTTTAAAAGATTTGATTGAAAGTATTACAGTGTATAACAACTGAGTTACCTTTTACCTTACCTTATTCTCCATGTAGCAAAATATTTTCATTTTCTTTATCCCATATGTTCATTAAATGTGTTTAAATAAAAGTCTTTTAAGGTCTATGTCCCATCCCTGACTTTTTTTAGTTATATGAGGTTAAAATACCTATTTTTCCTATAATTTAACTAAGGTGTACTAAAATGTGATTCCATATGTTTTTATCATATCGAAATATCGATATCGACTGGACAGTGAAAAATACAGTGATATGAATTTGAGCTCATATCGCCCACTCCTAGTTGGGGATGAGCGGCTATTGGTTTTTAGTGCATCAGTTAAAATTAATACAGCAAATGAATATTTGCCTTACAGTTAAGTTATAAAAACTAGATAACTGTCTATTTAGACAACATTTTTAAGGGAGCATGTTTGGTTATTGCGTTGTTACCTTAACAACATGCTAACGGAAAACTGTAGAAAACTGTGTAGAGTCCAGAGTTATAGTTAGTTACAGTTTTTTTTTTACAAGTTGTTTAGTTTTCACCAAATTTAGTTATTTATTTGTTTATTTTTTATGTTGCTCTGTAAGTTCCATTTATTTTTATTTTAGTTTTAGTTTGTTTTTTTAATTTTCAGTTAATAATTGTAGTGACTGAAGTTAAATTTCAGTTTATTGCTGATGTAGTATTTCTCATTTTCATTTCGTTTAATGGTTTCAAATAATAATTAGTACGACACTTTTATTTGATTCCAATAAACCAAAATGTTTCAATAATTTTAGTTTGAGTAAATAATAAGTACCTAGGTATAGTCAAGTTGCATGTACGGTTTGCTTTAAAAGTGCTGTTTGTTTGACAAATTGAATTGCTGCCCAGGAGCGTGCACTTGTTGCCATAGAACTAAATGACGTCTGTCTGTTAAAAGCGTCTCCAAACATGCAAATGTAATATCACGTCAATGTTATCTTACAGCAGCGTGTAGGCAAAGCAGTGTTCTGTTTGACCAGTTGATATCTAGGCAGTCACTGATATCACCTAACGCTGATGTCATCTTGCGTGAATGCTGTTTTGTTCAGAGGCTGCCAACTCTCACTGGTAATTGTCTTCTTTAGGTTTTTCGTAACCACTGAGGATGAATGAGTGTGATCTTATTAAAGAGGAAAGGTGTACAGGTTTTTCAATGTTAAATTATTAGTGTAAGCCCTTTTTGGTCGGTTGGCTTCCTAAAGAGTGTTACTCTTTGGCACTCTTTTTTAGACGTCCGACACGTCTGTAATTTTTGGAATGGTACTGTGTGTTATCAGACAAAGGTGGATAGAGGCAGGGCGGAAGGTGAAACATTGTTAGAAACAAAGGGATGTATTTATGAAAAGTATGTGAGCAGATAAATTTCTTGCTTAAACTGTTGAACTTAATGCTGTAATTCATCTAAGAATAATTGTATGAAAACTTTATTTATTCAGCTTGTGTTTTATCAATAAGGTCCAATTGTTAAATGTTTCATTCCATTTGGTAGCACTATTAACAGAAATGGTACCCTTCACCTTTAATTGTCTTGAATCGATTAAAATAATTACTGATTTAAAAAAAAATCTGATTGATAACACGATTTTAATTTGTTGTGTGTGTGTGTTTTCAGTGATAAGCTAATGAACCTGAGTTTTCACAAGTTTTGTTGGCAAGGTGAAGTCTCTGTTAGGATGACAAACCTAGACTCTTCTCTTGAAATGAAGAGATGTAGGCAAATAGATGGCGTGATGTTGTCATGTATCATTACAGATTACCTTCCATCTCCCTCCATCAAAAGAGATGTCACCTGTAATTGTTATCATCCATCACTCTCATCTCACACACTCCTATGAAGATTACAAGGGCATTTGTTTCTCACATTCTTCTTAAACGAGTCATTTTCAATCATGTTAAAACTGTTTGTGTTTTGCTCTACCACAGTTCAAACATTTAGGTTGGATGCTTTTGACATGCAAGTATGTTTGGTTTTCAAATTGATCGATTTTCTACAACCTTTGCACGCTTTGTGGATGTTAACATGCACGATCCTTCTCTGAAGAACCGCTTGATGTCATGCACGAGTTCCCCTCGGTGCTTCATCACCATTTGAGCATCCTCTTCTGCAGCGACGTGTTTGTGCGGGGTGAGAATAACTCTGCCTGACGTGAACGTGGAGAGCACTCGGGCTGTTTCACAGTGGGGTCTGGGGACGGAGACTTGTCTCTTCAGCGGGGTTCTGATTAGACCCATCACCCGTATGTAATGCTCTATTCTCTTTAGTAATTGGAGCTGGCAGGAGGTTGGCATGTACCCTTCCTGTCCTCCATTGCCCTCTTTATCCTCCCACAGTGAACTCGTGTTTATCCTCATGTCTGTTCTACTGTAATGTTTCTGACCCAGCACTGAGGACACTTGTGCTTGTGCATCGCCGAATCGCTTTTTTTATGGGAGCCTCGATTTCACATTTGCTTCATCGTTCCCTTTATCTGCCTTTAGGACATCACAGACTGCCCTACTTCATCCTGTCCACCTGAATGGTATTATTATTCTCATAACGGTCGCATTGTTCTGTTTTGCAACGATGCATCTTTGTTTGCCGGCCATTGTCATCAGTTTGTTTCACTCATAATTCGCTTAACTCCAGGTTGATATTTCCTACCTTCAAGCTTCTGTTTTTACCGTGAGCACCTTTATCAGATCGCTTATAAGCCTTGGTGCTTGCAGTTCACTGCTTTGCGGAGAGAACAATGTCGCTATTTATTTCCATGCAGCTGATTATAGATGGGTTTATGGTTTGCTACTCTGTTAGTTCCTTTTTATATGGTGGCACGCTTCGATAAAGCTCGGATGCTCTTGGCCTTGATCCACAGCCGAGGAGATAATACAATAGATTGCCATCTGCAAAGGCCTGCAAGGGCTTATCGCTCTGGTAAGGTCTCATTAAATACCCTCTCTCGGTCTCTGAATGGCAACAGCAGATTTCCCTTTCAGAAAGAAAATTTGATTGGATGCTATTGTAAGTGTGTGATACCTGTTGATAAGATTCCAGAAAAAAATAGATATTAACAAGATTCAAATTTTGTCCGGACTTCATTCTTGTCAGTAACAACAAAGGTCAGAGTAGAAACTGTTGAACTGTTGTCATATTGACGCATTCTGCGTGTCACTGGTGGTGGTGTCAGTCTTGATGCTTTGTCATGTAGAGTTCAGTGAATTGGTGAACATTGACTCAAGTGATGTTGAAAGGGCCTTTATTGTATCCTGAAAATAGCAACCTAAGCTTAGTAAATATTAACTTTGACAACAATGGAAAAAACATTGAGCCACAAAATTGAATTATGACTGAGCAGTTGGCATAGTTGTCCACACCCACCATACGGATTCCCGGCGAACACCCACAGGGAGTTGAAAACGATCCGACACGATCGGGTTGTCGCTCGACTCACGAAACTGTGAATTGCAATTCAGCTGCCAAATCTTTGTTTCTCTTGAAAAGTAGGCAGTAGTAATTCGATGAAGTAAGGTGTTGACGTTGCATAAAAATGTGAGCCTTTACTCTTTGTCTGTAATTGTCAGGTTTGATGCTTCTCATATACCATGACATCAGCCGGTTGCTCTCAATAAAGGTGAAACAGAAGAAGAATGTCAGAACATGACATCACTGTCATCAAAGTTCAGTTTCTGTGCACTCGAACATTCATATTGACTGTTTGCTGGAACATTTCAGCAAAACTCTCTGGCTCTTCCTCCCACTTCCTCTTCATTCCGTCCGCTCTCAAGTTTCTCTCTGCTCCTTCCAAGATGGCATCCCAATTACCCGCCGAATGTATCACCCAGTCGAAGCCAAGCACCTTGTCAGAACTGCTTCGGGGAAACAATGAAAGTAGCGTTGGCAGGCGTTTTAAATGCAAACCACCATCTGCTGTGGCGCCCACATCTATGATGCGCAAATCGGCAGAGAGTTGGGATGGAGTGGGGCGTTTTGTCGAGTTTTCCCACTTCTACCTATTCATCTCTGTAATGGAGTCCTTGCTCGGCTATATAGACGCACAAAGATTGTATTTAAAAATAAAAAAGTGTTTTAAATCCTCACGCATAGTAATATGGTATAAGTGATAAAAGTACTTGTGGGACAAAGAATGGAGCTTTTATTTAGGTAATGCACCACAGTGCTTTCTAACTCATTCTCAAAATGTTTTCTGTTTTTCAAGCTCACTGTGCTTGTTCTGTCATTATTATAAACATTGCTAACAAGCAAATATTAGTAGCGAACCCCACACTAACCACCACACAGAGTGTGCGTCAACTTTTTGTACGGAATCTCATAATAATGTAGTTTGCTCTCCATGACACTAATAAAAGATCATCAGATGACATTAGAACGTTCTTTTTTTCTTTTGGTTCAATGCCTTAAATGCCAATGGCTTGCTGTTTTTTTAGCTAGCCTAAAGCATAACATCTCTTCATGCTGTACTGAGGAAAAAACAATTGGTTTTCTCCCAGATATTTTTGCTTTGATTTCTGTCTTGCTGTCTTGTTGTGCATAGAGATGCACTTTATCAAGAAAATGTATTGCATTTATTCAGAGACAGGGACCGGCTCAGTCATACAACCCACACTCACACAGGTAGTTGACCTCTCTCCAAGTTATAGAGACAGATATGTACGTCTCAGTACATGACAGCGCTGAAGGTCACACACTGAAAAGAATCTTGCTGCTTTTGCTTCTTAATGAGGCAGAACTCGAACCACCTCATATTGCGAGTTACTATGTACCGAAAATGTTCCCTCCTGTACAGACTCTTTGTTGAATGTAAGTCAGTATCCACGAATGCGCAACATTTTCCTCCCCCTGAGTTATTCCCTGTTCAATGTTTTCATAAGAGAGTCAGTGATTCATGAAATAACCCTTTTGCGGTTTGCCCATGGTGTTACGCTCGCTTCTGATTTACATTGTCCTGGAACACCGGTCTTAAATTTGAAGTCGAGGTCTTTTTGTGAGAGCTATTCAGTTCGGTTTCAATTACATGTGTTGCGTTGCGTATACCTTTAGGAATGAATCCACCAAAGAATTCATTCTGAACAGGATGAAAAGAGAGATCACTGTAATCCAATAAAATCTGTTTATTGCTTGATGAGAGCACCCAACATGTGTTAGAAGCACTGAAGGTCTATGTCACATTCAGGAGGCTGTCTTAAAATAAGTAAACCAGGCTTGCTCTTAGGCTTACCTTGGCATCAAAGAGAATGTGATGCTGTGGCTACTGTGAGTGTGAATATTACGCACGCTGGGCTTTCGCCCAAACATTTGTGCGAGTGTTTGAGCCAAATGCACATTTTAAACCGGTTTTACAGCCATTGCATTTCTAATGGGTTTCTGTCTTTGGAAACTGAATGTTCACAGCCTCACCCACTTCATTTTAATGTTTACTTCTATAATTAGTGTTAATTATGAAAACATAGTTGTGGTTTAAATATCCTTAGAAATCTTAAAAAAAAAAAACATGGCACACCTTAGGCTGAAATGAGCTGCAAAACAAAGTTGATTGATGTCTGTATGTCAGATAATTACACTGCAATAGCAAAAGCACTGCAGTTAGTTGTGTATTAAAGCGATAGTGAAAAATCTGTCATCATTTACTCATTCTTCAAAATATCTTCTTTTTTATGTTCTGCAGAAGAACAAAAGTCATACAGGTTTGAAATGACAAGTGGGTGAGTAATGTTGACAGAATTGTCATTTTTGAGGTGAACTATCACTTCAAGAATTTGCGGTTCTTTGTGTATTAATAATACAATTTTATTTGTGTATTAAGAATTTGCAGTTCTTTGTGTATTAATAATTACATTTTATTTGTGTATTAAGAATTTACAGTTTTTTGGTTCATCTTAACATAAAGTTCAATTAAGATTTACAACAAAGTTAAAGCTTAAAACCTAAAGTCTTGCATCCATACAGTGTTAAGGGGGATTTTTACTTCTGTGTCGGACCTACGCCGTAGCCTGTCAAAACGCTGTCAATGCGACGCGGACTGCAAGCGTTGTGGTTGGTCTGCTTGAACCCCCTCCCTTCAGGTAAAAAAGCTCTGTGATAGCGTCGGGTTTACTCATATGCATTTCCGAATGAATTATAGAAATAAATTAGTGTTCTTCTGAATGTAACAACTCAAGCTGCAAAAGTGACTGTATACTTGCCGCTATCACTGCTAAATGCTTCAGACTGCTTACACAACAAACCGCTTCTTCTTCGGCTCTTGTCTTGGTTACACAAGCAACACGCCTGTAGACACTGACGCCTAGTGGCCATTGCCTGTCGTCGCGGAAAACAACGCACAAGTATAAACAAAAACCGGCGTGTTGCCTATGGCGTAGGTCCGATGCAGAAGTAAAACTCTGCCTTTAAGCATTCGAGTAACAGCAAACAAAAACTGCTTGTGTATTAGCCTGGCTATGCTTTTGATCTTAATAATGCAGAGGAAGGGTTTTTTTCTGTCCAATAAATTGATTCGGTGAACTAATGAAGCTCTGATTTGCTTTCCAGGACAGTTACTTCCAAACCCTGACACGCAGCATGCACACATTTTCTTGAGACAACTGCAGTTACACTTATTTGACTCTCATTTTCATTCTGCAGAGAACCAGATTCCTTCCGGCTTCCCCACCATAGACATGGGTCCTCAGCTGAAGGTGGTCGAGCGCACAAGAACCGCCACCATGCTGTGTGCCGCCAGTGGCAACCCTGACCCGGAGATCACCTGGTTTAAGGACTTCCTGCCTGTAGATATCAACAGCAGCAATGGGCGAATCAAACAGCTTCGTTCAGGTATTGATGAAACATTTTCTTAGTCCTGCGACCCACAGCAAAAATCTGCATTCAGTTTAGTGTCTGTCTGTGCAGTATTGCTAAAAAACCACAACGTCAGTTTTGTTTGTCTCTGCAAGCCACAGAAAGAGAAAAGTATTGACATGGCCATAACGTCAAAGGGGTTTTAGGATGCACTAATGTGAAAATGGTCCGGGTAATTGTAGGCATCCTTGTGGGAATATGAGAACGGTCCAAAGAGTATCAATCCACTGCTCTATTTACATTGTAGACCTGCCTAATGGATAGACAGCTCAGGTCTGACCCAGGATCAGACGGATGAGCAGGACTTTGCCCAGGCGGGATTAATGGCTCCTGACTGACTCAGTTTGTCCCTCTCCACGAGATCCACTTCATTTAGAGGGCAGCTCCACAGGAGCTCAGACTCTGGTTTCTCAAGTCAGCATCTACTCTAACTCGCTTAGAAAGGCAGTCAACAGTTTCAGAAATTGGGCTTTGGGGTGAACTCAGTTTCAAGTGTTTTTATCTTGAGATAAATTATGGCTCTGTCTCGTTCAGTTTGAGATATATACTTAAAAATACATAAAGCTAATTGAAACAGTGGACTTTTCCACCATATATCAAAACATATCTTAGTGTTAGTCTGACAATATGAGGTGCGCAACTTTTTTGCTTTTTTGGGGGGGTTTTGTAATCGTTCAAAATGCAATTGCTTTTACCACACGTCTGAGTGACATTTTAAACCATTATCCAAAAAGCTATTTCGTCATTTTTGGACTATGTTGGTAATTTTGCCGCTTTTTTAAATCTTTGTTTTGGGTAATTTACCACTGGTTAATGTTAATATACAAAAGGTTACAGTGATGATGATTCATGGGACAAAATGTTCACCCTCCCTACATTCAGGTGTCTGTCCTCTGCTAAAGCACATCTACTTAGAATCGGGTGTTGTCCTCATTTTTTTTGGTTGATTATTTTGTTGCCTTGTTAATAAATGTGTCACGTTACAGAAACATTCGGACGAAAAATGTACCTAACAATCTGTGCCTTTCTGAGCAATACTACAGTACGAGCCACAAAAGCGTGGGGGAAAATCCACTTTGTTTTCTCAACTCTGCAAATATTAATTAAAGCAGCAGATTTGGCAGGCATCTAAACTGCCTCAAAATTATACCACAAGGAACATTTGCCCTCAAATATTCTCTCCAAGTGAATTTTGTTGCAGCAGGCAGCCTACATGCAACTAATCCTCAGAGAACACCATCTATCTCAACTTGATTCCTCTCTGTTTAATTAAGCTTGCTTTCATTTGATTCCCTCTTTTCTGTTTTCCTCTCTTTATCTACTAACACTTCTTTTCCAATCTTGTTTGCATTCAATTTCCTTCACCTATAGGGGGTTCACCGATACGAGGTAAGACAGCTTGAAAGTGTCTCACAGAACATCACCTCCATTACCTGTCTCATCAACCACTGCTGTCATTTCCTGATCATTTTCTGTATGTGCACAACCTGTGTCCTGACACTCAACCTGTCTGTGCTCTGATGTCTCTATCATGTGTCCAGAAAAAAGTGCATCACATAACAGTGTATTGCTTTTGGAATCTATTTACTTGTCAAAATATTAATGAGCCCACTCAAATCAAAAACGTTCCATTAACTTGATTAAGAGAAGGAACACTTTTCCAATTAAACCTGAACAATAATTAAGCTCAAAAAATAATTTTCTTCTTGAGTTAGCTTTTCTTCTCGCAACCTTTTAGTCATGGTATGTGTAGCAGTAAGCAGCAAAAATTACATGGTGTTAGACCATTTCACAAACCAATACATAACTGCTTCTGGATTTCTTTTATACATTTAATTTTCTAGTTCCAATGCAGGAAAATGATGTGTACTTGAATCTTACAAATGTTACAAATTTAATTTCACATAATTATTTAAAAAGTAAGAGTTAATGTTAGTAAAGCTTATTTTAACTAAATTTAGCAAAAAATCCATATGAATGAATAAGAATAATAAACTAGCCCAAGTTATAGTGACAAGTGTCATTGTCCTGCATATACAGGACTTATAGTCCAGACTCTTGCGTGTTTCTCTTACATTCCAATTGTGCTGTGATCAAATTAAAATGATGCAATTTGCATACTACTGTACTTACTGTAAGTGTGTGTGTGTGAAATGAGGATAATGCTCTGATGGTGAGTTGGATCACGTACACAGTTACTCTCACAGTTCTGAATGAAATATGGATTTGATAAATTATTTCACTATTAGGAATCTCATAGGTCTGGGGGGGACCCCTAGTCTCACAAAGTCTGATTTTTAATAGTAAATATTTTATTACATTTTTATAGCACTTTTTTGCAGCACTCAAAGCACTTATGCCAGAATTTATGCTTGTGCTGTGTTTTGACTACACAGCATGAGGTCTGGCATATTCTGGCCGAGAATATTTTATTGAGATACGAGTAGACTACTTCTGTAAAATGTGACCAACACAAAAATTGTGCAAAACCAGTGATTACGTCATCCTCAAAAGCATTTGTTGTATTAACCCAGTACCTTTTGTTTAGACAGACTGAAAAAAACCCTGTGCCCTTACTCGAAGTTATTAAGTAAAGCCAGCCAATCAGATTAGTGCTTGCCTAAACAAGAAAGTGCTTTCTGGTCGTGTGTGCATTATGTTTCAGACAGTCAGCGTGCGGACAGTGGGCCGTCTGTTGACGTGCCGTCTGAGACTGAGACTAGGGGCCCCTGCCATGTGGTTTGTCTGTAAAACAAGTTTGAATAGACAAAAAAAACGACAGTGAAGAAGTCTAAAACTCCACTGAATATAACAAAGGCCTGTTTGTTACTGCTGACTGCAAGAGCATAAAAACTCACCTCAGTTTCATGAATCAGGAAGTACGTCTTCCCACTAGGGGAGAAAACGGCTGACGTGCTGTAATGTTCTCGAGTAACTGCTGATTTTTACTGTCTGAATGTCTGTGGGTGTGATGTTGAACTCCATTCAAAATCAACAATAGCAGGTCTTTGTCTTTGCAAAGAATCTCAGATCAGCAGGAAAGGTAGAGTTTCTGACCTCTAAAATGAGGTAGTGAAGAACACAACTGATCCAGATACAGGTCCTTCTGCCCTGAGATCATTTGCAAATTTGGTCCTCAATTCATCGCATCAACTCATGCCGTACATGTACCTTTAAGCAATGAGGGGCATGTGTCCCCTTCATACAGTTTGATGTCCTCATTTCTTGGGGTGTATTTTTAACTTGTTTGAATTGCATGGCGTCACTGTGAAATGTTAATTTAAAATCTCATACCATGCATTTGTTTTTTGTCTCTGTAGCTGTCAAAAATGCAAAACTTTGATATTGAAAAAGCAGTTGTTGAAAATGGTAATTTCCACACCCTTCCTTTTTAGACTAAATGAACTATTTTTTCTTCCCGTCCCTCCACCTTTACAATATGGAGGCATCAGTCAGATGTATTGTCAGGACTGAGGGGTGATGGCAGTCAGCGCTGAGCAATCTCAGAATTGATTAGTAATTTGCTGCTTGTCAGTGTAGGAAACACCACCAATCAGTTTTCCTTGAACTTGGAGATTGGGCAAGGTTAGTGGTCCATGTTATTTCTTTCCTGCAGCCCTGGCATTGCTGGGAAGCTGTCAGGGTGGGTGATAACGCATGCTATGGTGGTACTTCACCGCAAGTGGTAAATATGTGTGATTGTGCTAGATTAAGAATGGGGTGGGTGCTAAATCGTGTTGAAGCAAGCAGAATATCTGTGGTTAGGACACTGAATAGCCCGGATTGATTTTCCTCTCGATGATCTTCTCGCTGTTGCAGTTTGCAGGCCTAAGGTATCTGCTGGCATTAGGGTTGGCTTGCTCGTATTTAATGTTGAGATTTAGCTCCTCTTGTGTAAATAGCCTGTCCATTGACAGTGTTTAGGGCATGTTTAGTGGATTGGAACTGTAGCAGATGTTTTCATAACAATTCCGAGTCAAAATGTGTCATTCTTTTTTCTAAGATTACATTAATGAATATACGTTGGCTAATCTGTTTCCAGGTGTTTTCTCGCTTGCAAAATGTTGAATCATCTAAACATTTGTGTTGTAGTTATATTTTCCTTCCACACTACATTGACCTTATTAAGCTATTTACTTTTTAATCTACAGTACAGTAAACAAAAGGTTTTAAAGTAACCGTTCACCCAAAAATGACATTCTGTCTTCATTTATTCACCCTCAAGTTGTTCCAAATCTGTGTACATTTCTTGGTTCCGATTCTTGGGAGAATGCTTGTAACCAAACAGTTCTTGGCCACCATTGACTACCATAGAAAAATGTCTTTGTACATTTCTTTGTTCTGTTAACAACAAAGGAAGATATTTTGAAGAATGTAGGAAAGCAAACAGTTCTGGGGCACTTTTGACTACCATTGTAATTTTTCCTACTATGGTAGTCAATGGTGGCCAAGAACTGCTTGGGTTACAAGCATTCTTCCAAATATCTTTCTCAGTGTTCATCAGAACAATGCAATTTATACTGATTTGAAAAAAGTTGAGGGTGAGTAAAAGATGACAGAATATTTATTTTTGAGTGAACTGTCCCTTTAATATACGGGCTTTATAGTTATGCGTACTGACGTTTTATCGTGTAAATTCATTTTGGTGGGTAATGATGTAACGTGGTGTATCGGCAATGATATTAATATCCAACAAGCTTTTTCTAATAACAGAGAAGGGCAAGTATGTTGAGCCATAGCTTTCCTCAGCCTGCTAAATCAGCTATATGCATATGTCTTAGACAGCATTTTTGGCCAATAAACTGTATACACAGCGGAAGAGGTCTGACATTTAAATAGGGAATGTTTACTGATTCTTTGCCGCGAAGTTTGCAGTGTGCGAGGGAAAGTCGCAGCCGGGGATTTATAATTCGTGTTCATAAATCAAAGATCTGACTTCTGGCTTTGTTTTTTCTTCAGGAGCTCTGCAGATTGAAAACAGCGAAGAATCAGACCAGGGGAAATATGAATGTGTGGCTACGAACAGCGCTGGGACGCGCTACTCTGCCCCCGCCAATCTCTACGTGCGAGGTAAGAGGCGCTCTGCAGGTGCCACCCTCATCAAAACAACTTCCCTAACAATGCTTCACACTGTTGTTTTGACAATATTGCAATTTTGTTTTGACTTCCCCGTGTGTTGAACTTTGTGTGACGTTTAAAATACGAATTGTTGTGGCTTGCTGGGGTGGACCAAAGGTAAAACAAAACTAGATTTAGATGTGGTGCAATCTATTTTCGTTATGAAGTACCAGATAAAAGAAATGCACTGCTGTTGTGCCATCATAGCAACAGGTAAACATGCATATTTATAAAACAACAAGGGTTAAGCAAAGGTTAGTGACACAAAGAACACCTGCAGTATTAATTCATGGATTTTAAAGTATAATAGTTGTTCAAGCATTGTCTGTGAAACAGAACTCTGGGAGTGCTGTTGTTATGAGTGTCAACCCCTTCAGCTCTTTCCATGCAGGTAATAACAGGGAGCTTATGGCAGACAGCCAGTATAACCTCCAGCTAGTGACGTTACGGTGCCACCCAGTTATTGTCACGCAAGAGGTGAAGCCTGAGCCTTCTCATGCTTCCTGTCAAACAAACGGCCAGAAATGTTCAATACAATGGGATTAAACTGAATGTCATCTTATAACACAAGCACTCGGGTTGCCATGACTGGCATCTAAACAAGTTGCATCAGTCAATAAAAAGGGTGCAGTCTCGTGTAAACATGTCTAGATTACATTTCACCAGAAATCAAAAGGTATAGAGAAGAAATGAAATGTTGGTAAATGATAATAAAACCTATTTTAGCATCTTTATTTTTGGAATGTGATGTTATTTTCACAGTTAAAAATTACTTTATTAAATGTATTACTTTGTTTAAATGTACTGTATTAAAACATTGTATAAAATGTTTGCTTTTAATAGTTTAAATTAACATGAATTGAAAGATGTTGAAGAACTGTTATGATAAATACCATGATATACAGAGATAAAAAAATATTGCGGTTAATTTACTGTTTCAAACAGTTTTATATTTTAAGCAAAATAGAAGTGGATCATGTTATTATTATTTGAATTGAATTACAGTACAGTTTATTCATTTATTTAGCAGTATAACAGTTAGAATTGTTAGAATTACTATACTGTTGCTTAAAATAACATTAATAAATTAAAAGAAAAAGAAAAATACTAAAAATAAGCATTATTTTCAAAAACACTTTTTTTGGCTATATGCATGTTGTTAAAATGTTTTTTTTTTTTTTTTCGTGAAATGCAGGACCATACTGCAAGAAAAAATTATATTCTAACTGATGAAATTCTTTGGGTGAATCTCACAAAACGTTTTAGGAAAAAAGTCAAAAGGGAAACAATATAATTTGTTTATTGATTTTGAATTAATTGAGTTAAAATCAAACTAAATTAACAAATTAAAAGTAAAATAAAAATAAGCTTTATTTTTTAAAAGGTATTTGTTCATTTTTCTTTTTTCCCTTTTGGCTTTGGTAAAATATGATCGTGACTAAAACATTCCTAAAAATGTTTCGTGAGATTCACCTAAAGCATAACATCAATTAATACATGTTTTTATATTTCAATATTGTCTCGTATTTCACTAAAAATACATTTTAAAACATGCATGGCCAAAATTGTAAAGATGGCCGCGTCGTTTACCAGCAACTACTGCAACCTCAGTCTGGACAGATGTTTAATGTGTCAGTTGTATCCATCTATCAGTCACAGCTTGGCTTTGAGCACAGCCTGTTTCTCAAAGTGTCTCTATAAAATGGCTAATCATCGTTGCTGTACTCTTCAAGGGCATTCAGCCCAGCATCACGGTGCTATTTCTCAGCCTCTTTTATCTGCTGGCCCACTATATAAGTTGGGTGTCTAAGACTGCCAGCCTTTCTGTGGATGTATGTTTTCAATAGCTGTTTCCTTTTCCCTGGGCCTCAGCACTTTACAGCGAGCTGTCGAAATGTTCTATAACTCTCTCTCTCCCTCTCCGTGTCTGTCTGTCAGTGGACTTTATCACCTGGGGGAATCAGAGTCATGTATACTGGCTGTAAATGTGAATGCTCATTTGTCACGTGCTTATTCCACAGTTGAAGGATGTCAGGCACTGTCTGCTCTTCTTCCGCTTCCTCCTGCAACTGACAACAAATCAAATATAGTGAAGCAAGCGGGCGCTTCATACCCTCTTGTCTCTTCACCATATCTTGTGTGTTGTGTGCGTGTGTGTGTGTGTGTGTGTGTGTATGAGTCTGCCTTTGTTTAATATTTAAGGAAGATATTGTGCTGACTGAGCATTAATTAAATTGAATAGTCAATAATGTATGTCAGTCAGATTGTGAGTGTTGTGCTCTAGCATTACAGTGCTAGTCCTAACAAGCCTTTTATTGATGCATCATCGTTCATGTGGTAGTCTTTGGCAGAATATGGCCAGGGGCTTTTTTATGATGATCTCAGTGGTCTTCTCTGCCTCGCTGTGGATATGGTTATGTATGCTCAGATGCATGCAAATATCTGTCAGAAATGTTCAGTCATGTCTAATTTGTCAGTGTAGACAGCAGAGTTTGGCTATAAATTGGTTACTTTAACTTGTATGTGAAAATAAATTCTGAAATATAAATAACACATACATTATCATTTTTTATACAATATAACGTTCCACTGGCAGACCATACACAAATTTACTCTATAATTCTTGTATAATGATTTTTTTTCACATGGACTGTCTTGACTTGAGTGTGTTGACGTCTTTGTCTGAATTTCCATTGCTATTTTCTAACCGCTGTCTTAATATTCACAAATGTCTTTTCGTGTTCTCATGTTTTATATTTGTCTCCATCTTTCATTGTCATCTCCATCATATCACCTGATCAAACTCATCTCTTAGACCCTCGAGGAGGTTGGTTCTTTTCGCTCTTAACCCTTTTCTGCAAAGCTCAGACTGCTGGATCCCTCTTAAATCAGTGACTCTTGTTCTCCAGTCCCCCCGATCCCCCCAACCNCCCCCCCCCCAACCCCCCCCCCCCCCGCCCCCCCCCCCCCCCCCGATATGCTGCCCACACCTGTGTAGTCAGACTGAATGTGTGTGTCAGGTGACTTGCATGAGCCCCGTTCTTTGTGCCTTGTCTAATCTTTTTAATGTCGTCGATAAAAGGCTCCTCTGATACATGATAGATGGTACTGCACTAAAACTCAGTTTGAGAATTATATATATTATTAGGCTTGTAGGGAAAACGCTTGGGTTTTAGTGTGTGCTTGACGATAGCTTCACTGAAACTGTAAAATGCTCATAAAATAAAGTCTCAGAGCAACTCTGGAGATGAAGTTCATGTGTTTACAGTATATCCTCATACAGTGCAGAAGCAGACAAATCCTCGATCATCACTCGTGTAGTATGTTAATCTGTGCACCTCAGACACGCAGAACAGCCAGATGACATATTTAAATAACATCTAGTTATATGGACTTAATGCCCTGCGCCATTGATTGTCACACACAAACAAGCACATCCACGACAAACGCAATTCACACAAACACGCGGCTCTGTCTAATGCGCCTGTTCTTATTATTCTTAGCACAGACCGATTTTTTCATATCACTGTTATTATTATTTTTTTCAAGTTACTTGTGCGGTCGGGCAAGTAAAATTCTCTCTCACTTGCAAACCAAACAAAACATTCACTTGTCCCAGACAAGCGGACAAGCGTTAATGTCGAGCCCTGCTGTCCTTTGTAACACTTTACATTGAGGTTCTGTTCAATAACAGTCGTTAATGCAACAATGAACAATACATTTTTACAGCTTTTATTAATCTTTGTTAATGAGTTAATGAGTTAATTCCTTACCTCAGATGCTGAGTTAATTCCTTACCTCAGATGCTGCAGAAGTATCACTTTTAGTTCATGCTGTTAACTAAAACAGTTAGCAAATGGAATCTTATTGTAAAGTCTTTCACCGCATCCTAACCAAACGCGACGCGATGAGTTTCCTGCGATAAACAATTTGTTTGTCCATACCGAATGCGAAAAAGGGGCGGGACGCGACAATCAATCACAAGACACAGCCAATCAGAACAGTTTTTCTCTGTCTACGCAGCCTCGCACGCTGCAGCTGAAGAGTGCTCAAAGAGAGATGCGTCCTGTTCTTATGACTTCAGTAATGCCTCACCAGACGCTATGCTATGATTTTAGAATCTAAACGTATGTAATCAAACGTATATAGCCTGTCCTCATCCATGTTTGGCGATTAATATTCATGAGGTGCAGAACTTACATCGAATGAGACCGTTGTGTGGGCGGAGCTGTCAGCCGCGACGTTGCAGAAATAGAAACCGTTTCTAAAATGGAAACGACCGTTGCTCGTCTCACAGCGCTGTCGCGGCTGGTTAGGACAAAACCTCTGGTTAACATGGAAACGATACCGCTTATCGCGCGTCGCAGCGTCGCGTCGCGTTTGGTTAGGCCGCGGTGTTAGTGTCTCCCACAATGCATGTATAATTTTTGGCATGTTAAGAGACTCCTGTAATCCTCCTTATATTTTTGTATCCAAGCTAAATCAATATTTTCGTGACTGTCACCTCATAAATATTGTCTGTATTATGTTCATGATCATCATCTGTCAGTGTCATAGACTTCCCTGGAAATCAATAAAGTGAATATTTGTATTTCTACAACACTGTAATATAAATGCATTGAAATTGGGGACTTGATGTACTTGAAAAATTCACATTGCCTATTTCAAAGAAAGAATAGCCACGAGTGTTTCGTTTCACTTAACGGTGTGAACGTAATGGGGAAAATAACAAGCTTGGTCGCAGCGTCATTCTGAAAATACAAAGATAGAGCAAACATATTCCTGAATCCAATTTCATGAGGACCTGTGCAAAAACCAATTATTACCAATGCCATTTCTCCATAGAAAGTCACGAGGCAGCAGGTCATTAACACAAATTGGAAGAGTCTGTTTAATGTTGTGCGGTTTTATACTCCTATTTTTGGGAGGATTGGAGAGAAGTCTCCTCAGCTCATGTGCTATGAAAAGAAAATAGTTTCGTATTAACTTCTGAAGTGATGGCAACCAGCTAGGATTTCCAGCGGCACACAATAGAAAGATTTTTTTTAAGGGAGCCATGTACAGTATTTACATTGATAAGTGAATCACTTTTTAAAATGTTGACGTGAATTATTTCCTCACATATTATGTAGTAAGTTAAGCCAATTTGTGTCAAGGCAGACTTGATTTCTATTCAGTCTGCACATTGACGGTTCCTCCTCATTTCTGCGCCGTGTCAACAGGCTCCTTTTGGTCTCCATGGGAACCTCTTTTAATGTCAGGTTTATCTGCATATCAGAGTCTCACAAAGAGAGGGCCCAGCGAACAATACATCTCCCACAAGGTTTCTGTCAGCTTCCCAGAATCCAGGCAGGACCGGCAACAACAGACTGAGGTCTCAGTGCCACAGAGTGATAAACCGACACAAAAACTTCACATCCTGCATTGCCTTAACCAACAGCCTCTGTTTTTTTTCCAAATCCACAATTCAATAAAGCTTCCCTTTGACATGAATTTTAATGTCTCAGTCTATGAGAAATGCCATTACGATGCCTTCTTCACCTTTACCCCGACATATTGATTTATCACCCTCTTCTGCCCGTACACGTGAGCCTCACGTGAGACAGTATTGACTTCCTGCCTCCAGTTGTTAAGCTTCAGGCTCGAACAGATGATGGAAAAAATGTTGCTCGGCCCTTGAAGGAAATTTATTTAACCTGCCAGCTCAACTTTTTGTTAGTTTGTTCATGTTAGTCATATAGCCATAGTAATCCCTCTTGAGGCATAGTAATCACACTAGATTCCAATGTACATTTCTCTGTAGGTGCTAGAGTATTACAGTCATGACTCTAGTAACATCCAACCCACGCAATCCAGCTTACATTGATTGTTTTTTTCTCTAGTACGACGAGTACCACCCCGTTTTTCCATACCGCCCACCAATCATGAGGTCATGCCAGGGGGCAGCGTTAACCTCACCTGTGTGGCGGTCGGGGCCCCCATGCCCTATGTCAAATGGATGGCTGGTGAGGTTGAGCTTACCAAGGATGAGGAGATGCCCATTGGACGCAATGTGCTGGAGCTCACCAACATCCGTCAGTCTGCCAACTACACTTGCGTGGCCATCTCATCTCTTGGTATGATCGAGGCAACGGCACAAGTCTCTGTCAAAGGTAAGAATTCAGAATGACCATGCACTGCATTTCTAATCTACAGTAGTGGACAAAAGTGATGTTTGGGTGGGCATAGTTGTACAATATTTGCTTTGAGTTGCCCTCTCAGGTTAGAATAAACCATGAACATATGAAATGTATGATACAAAATGGACAAAACACTACATTTTCAAGGTATTTATTTGGCAAAAAGACAAACTACAGCATATCAACTGTATGGGTTATATTGTAATATACCAAATATATATATAGCAAAACTAAAGGCTTTCAAAAAAAATAAAGCAAATATTGATTACAATTTTATTTGTTATTTATCCTATCTTGTGAGGCCTCCTTAAATTCCCCTCAAAGCTTAGTTTCCGTTTATACAAACACAACAACGCAGCATGAACATGAATATGAATCATATTTAATAAAATATTTGAATGAAGAGCGAAGATGCCAGTTGTCCAACGCTGAACATCGCTTTTGACCTATACATTAAAACATTTCAGAACCCATGTATTGTCCAATTGCTTTGAATGGAGGAGGCCATGGTGACATTAGTAGATACTCTATGTTGCCTAGAAACAGATAGCAAACGTCTTATTTGGAATGAATAATGGCTTAAAACCAAGACCTTGTAAACACAGAATGGAAAAAGTTATTTTCCAACTGCAACCCCAAGGTTCTGACCAACTGTTTAGAATGTCTGGCAAATGCACATAAAGAAAAAAACACGAACACTTGCTGTCTTGACTGTGAGCTTTAGGGACTTCCCGCGTTTTACTCTGGGCTTGAAGAAAATGAAAGGCTTCAGATTATTCCGAGCGTGTGTTTACCCAGACCAGATGTCTGGAGCTGTATCAGTGTGGCTGGTCCCACCAGACAGCGCAGAGCCCCGACCAGACTCCGTTCCTCGTCATCATGGCTGCCTCTATTGATTGCGCTTTGCACTTCACCAATCAATATGGACTCGGAGAATGTCACAGACATTTATCTGGAGTCCAGCCACAAATCTTAAAGACACAATGATGAGGCGACGTGCTCCGTCTCCGCATGAATCACCAGCATATGAACCTTTCGCTCTCTGTGCCTTATCTTTCTCTATTTTAGGAACACACAGTTTAGCTCAGATATACTTAGAAAAATTACTGTCATCTGCTTCATTTCCTTCTTTATTGTCTAATCCCCAGCTCTACCGAAGCCCCCTTCGTCCCTAATTGTGACTGAGACGACAGCTACAAGTGTTACTCTGACATGGGACTCTGGAAACCCCGAGCCTGTGTCCTACTACATTATTCAGTACCGGGCCAAGGCCCCGGACACCAGCTTCCAGGAGGTGGACGGTGTGGCCACCACGCGGTACAGCATCGGTGGACTCAGCCCCTATTCCGAGTATGAGTTCCGCGTAATGGCCATCAACAACATTGGTCGCGGACCACCCAGTGACCCCGTCGAGACTCGGACGGGAGAGCAGGCGCCCTCTTCGCCTCCGCTCCACGTCCAAGCACGAATGCTCAGTGCTAGCACCATGTTGGTGCAGTGGGAACCTCCAGAGGAACCTAACGGTCAAATCAGAGGCTACCGCGTCTACTACACGTCGGATCTGGACGCCCCTCTCAGTGCTTGGCAGAAGCACAACACGTACGACAGCCGTCTCACCACCATATCAGGCCTGACTACAGATATTACGTACAGCCTACGTGTGCTGGGGTTCACGTCGGTAGGGGACGGACCCCCATCTGATGTGTTGCAGGTCAAGACACAGCAAGGAGGTAAAATTGCCTGCGCAACTGGCTAAATAATGTAAAACCAGGCTTATGCAAAAGTGAAAATAAAACTAAAAAATACATGCTAACATCTATGTTTTGGTTTGATTTGTGCTTTGTCTTAAAGTCCCCGCTCAACCATCCAGCTTTGAAGCTGAGGCTGAGCTGGATACACGCATCCTGCTAACTTGGCTGTGGCCCGTTCAGGACCCCATCATAAAATATGAGCTGCAGTATTGGGAGACCGACTCGAATAACAAGGTACCGCGCCAGTGCTTGTTTCTGCCTGATTTCACATAAAATTACAAGCAAAGCAGATATTGAATGTGTACAGCTGTTGCTTTGGGCCATGGATACAAATGAAAGATCGCCAAAATTGACATTTCACAAAATGACTGCGGGCAAAAAGTCTGCACTCAGTTGATAGAATTAGATTGTGCTTTTGGCTTTAAAAAGCAGAATATACTTATCAGTCCTCGCTGACGGTACGGCTGGCTCTTGCCAGAATCAGCCTTTTAGATGTATTTTTTGGAAGATGCTAATTCGACATCGAGATCAGATGTCTCTGATCATGGCTGTGTGTGTGACAGGCACGCCGAGAACGCAAGCAGAGATTAAAAGTGGGTGTGTTTTCTTTTTAGATCCACGTCACCTTCGATCCCGCCGGGTCTTATGCCGTCGAAGGACTGAAGCCGGACACCCTGTATAAATTCTCTCTGGCGGCTCGCTCTGAAATGGGGCTGGGGGTGTTCACTCAGCCTATTGAAGCCAGGACCGCACAGTCCAGTAAGTGATGTCTTTTTGGTCATCTTTATCGTAACTAATCTAGACAAAGCAACCGGCCCCTGTGGGCAGTCTCTCTTCCTTTCAAAAGCTTTTCCCTACCATCTCAAGAATTTATTAACTTACACTTCTAAGCCAGGGAATACCTTTATTCATTGACAAGGGCAAAAGGTACGTTCGTTGTCTGCTTGTGCCTTTGTCATCATTATTTTGGTTTGATAGGCTATCAATGTGATTTTTTTATTCATTCAGTGTTAAAAAACCAGAGCAGTGAAGCTTGGTCGAGAAAACGAAATGAGGATTGATCCTGTGATGAAAGATCATTATATTTTTGTTCAAAATTGAACATGATGAATATGGAGATGCACATTGACTTTCACCCCTCACTTGACCGCAGGATATTTATTATGAGTGGGATTCACCAGAAACATGATGTTATATCGACATTTGGGTCAGGAAATGATAATATGGACATTTCTAACATGGAAGATGTTCAATATAGAGTTGCGGAGTGTCACTATATACTGGTATTGACAATAATTTTCGATATTATGTTATACTATGCATATGCATAATTTAAAAGAATATATTTCAGATATATGTTAGTGTCATAATAATATTAACTTGAATTTTTAGGCATTATCGTGTTGTGATAGACTGAAATAGCGACAGCAGAATCTGTGATAATTATGTAATAATTTAATAATCTTGTTAAATATATGTAAAAAATGAAACTAAAGAATATATTGTAGATATAGTAAACTAAGGTAAATGTTTTGAAAATTCCTGTAAATATCAGTTGTAGTCGTTTATTTATCAATCTTTGTCTGTCACTAGCTGTAAAGAAATATCGCGAGTGCAGATATATCACATTTGATTTACAGTCATAGAATTGTGAGAGCTGTATTCCCTCACAGCCTTACGTTCTCATAGAGACTTGTCTATCACATATCCTCAGGACCGAAAAAAGACCCTTTGATCTTCAAGCTTTGTCACGGCCCCTGAAACACAGTCTCACATTGTGAATGTCTGTCGACGTGTTCGGCTACGGCTGCCATATTTTTGTCGCCTGCTGCAGCATTAGGCTTTTGTAGTGGCTCTCCCACTGTTGTCAGATTAAAGACCACCTGAGGATAGATGCCTAGCGCTCAGTCCCGCCGTGGGCGCAAAGAACAGTGCCGTGTCACCAACCTGCCTCTCCCGTTCTCTGCTCTGGTTGTTAACAAAGGCGCGTGAGCTCTTTCAAATATCCCACAGCACGTTCTTTTTTCTCTTGTTCCCTTGACCCTTTCTGCCATCTCTCCTTTTTTCTTTAGTTACCTGTTGTTTCATTTGTGTATTACGCATTTAAATTACATGGAGCTGCATGAATGACTGCGCTATAGCTTTATGTTCTGTTTTATTTAATGTAAACAATTGTTATCCTGTTATGGTGATTTATTTATTTTAAATGCATCTGGGCTGTGTAGTGTTGGCAGCAACGTTTAATTTGCTAGCTTACCTGAGCTTCATCCGGCAGAGACTTCATTAAATATGCCGCACTAGTGCTGTGCTTATCTCAGGCAGTCAGATGTGGCACCGAGCCCGCCAAAAGAAGCTAGCAGCATGCTTAGCGCAGGCAGGACGGCCGAGTACGCTCTCGGATGAATCAGCTGCAACACTCGCTGACTCTTGGAACTCTGACAAACGGAGGGATGCTGTCTCACAGCCAATAGCCTGACTTAGAATGTGTGAACGCCGGTTAACACACAAACCGATGCCCTTTCCCCTGTTTGTCAACACTCAAAGAGAGATATGCAGTAAACGGGAAAGATTGGCTGTTTGAGAAGCGACACAGCATCAGCATCAGATTGGTTGTTCCATGAAGTTTACAGTTATGAAAGTCAAGCAAAGTGAAAAAATGTAATAGCCAAGTAGTGCTGCACCATATTGAATACAAATGCGATATACAATAACTTGCTGAATAATGTGATATGCGATACAGTTGTTATTATTTATCGCAATTTTAGCAAGTTATCGCATTTCTTACACGTTTTACATTCTATTTGGAAAAATGAAGCATCACTCTCAAGAGGCTCACTGCTATTGCTATCAACTTAAAACATGACTGTTTTGACCGGGAGACTGCATTTATTTATTTATTATTTATTTATTAGATATTATTTATTATAATGATCTTGCTTGGTCTATAAACACCATGCACTGCGCTGTGTTTTACCTTTCTGTGTTTTTCTTATTTGCTCCTGTAAAGCTGCTTTGGAACAATGCACATTGTGAAAAGTGCTATATAAATAAAATTGAATTGGATTGAATTGAACTGTAGTCGGTTCCAAAGCAACGACATAAACAAACACTACTGCGCATGTGCGCTTTTTTAGCCCAAACTTATCTTCAGTACACTTGCGCAAAGAATACAGTCCATGGCTGCAGATTATTTCTGAGAACAAGCAAACAAAAAGTAGTAAATTATCTAGCAAGTTAAAAGTATGTCTAGCCAGTATTATTTTGGGGTACCAGTAGAAAAGGTTACTAGGCAAAACTTCAATGCGACAAAGTTAAACAACTTTAAAATATAAATAGTTATCCACTAGCCAGGTTGATAAACAAACACAGATCAGAAGTTAACTTCGGGCCAGGCACGTGTCGTGCATCCGATGAAACTTTCTATAACTTGTTATAGCTTCCACAGCTTTATGAAGTATTAATTGATTGCTAAATCATAATTTATTGATAAACAGTGTGTATTGCGATATGCACGTTTGCGATATTTGAATATACACTATAGGTTTTATAGGTCTTTTTTATGAGAAAATAATTCAAAGCAAAGTTTTACCCGCAATGAGGCATTTGCTATTGTCATGCCAACCTCAGTCCAGATGCAGGCTTGTCTCGAGTTCTTTCATTTTGCTTGATGCCCTCCCTTCATTGCCTTGCACCCACCTGCAGCCCCATCCGCTCCCCCTCAAGATGTGAATCTGGTCAGTCTGAGCTCCACCAGCATCAAGGTGAGTTGGGTGCCTCCACCAGCAGCTAGCCGCCACGGCGCAATAGTGCGCTACACAGTCAGCTACCAGGCAGTGAACGGTGAAGACAACGAGCGTCACGAGGTGACCGACATCGGAGCGGATGCCTCCAGCTATGTGCTGGAGGGACTGGAGAAGTGGACGGAGTATCAGGTGTGGGTGAGAGCGCACACCGATGTGGGCCCTGGCCCAGAGAGCACAGCCATGCGTATCCGTACCAACGAGGACGGTAGGTCTGAAGTATCCTGATGGGCCACTAATATTCCTGGGCTTTTACTCACTTTGGCTGTGGTCTTTTCTCTTTGCTTTTCTTGTTTGTCTACTCTAACAAATGTGTTAACTTTTAGGTTAGTTAACATTTATTGCTAAGTTGAGTTATTAACACGTCGTGTTAACGTTGACGTATTAACACGTAATAAGTCGTTCTCTTCAAATAATATCTACAGTGAAGCATATTTTCTGGTCTGTTTGAGTATTTTTGTGACTTAGATTTTAGTTACTCACCTTCACGTCATTCCATGTATGACTTTTCTGCAGAACACAAAAGAAGATATTTGGAAGAATGTTTGTAACCAAACAACATTGACCCCCATTATATAGACACCAAACCACTGAGGCATTTTTCAAAATATCTTCGTTTGCGTTCCACAGAATAAAGAGCCACCTACAAGTTTTGAATGAATAATTGTCCGATTTTTTTGGGTGAACTGTCACCTTAATAATCTATCACTTGTGATACTTAACTTTGAAAGACACTGTATCATGTCTCTAAGACGAAAGGTCACTACTGTTGGTAGATGGAGCATTGAGTTTTAATTATAATCAGAGTAACTATATTATTGAGGAGGGAGCGACAACCTCCTGAAGCTCCATAAAATCATTGGACCACTGCATATGGTTCATAGCAAAGAGTCAGCTTATCATTGAAAGATGGGCTAATTGTCCTACACTTTCATCAAAACAACTGACACAGCTTTCCGGTAAAACCTGATGTAATCCAACACCCTTTATAACAACTTACCTAGACATGCTGTCACAGACATCAGCCCTTAAACATCTGTATCTGTTCCTTCTGACGTATTCTAGAACACATTTTATTTGTTTGCACATGTTTCGGCACAATTTTGTTAGGCGAAGGTTAGAATTACTCACAGCTAGTCTATAACTTGTGTGACTTCAGGCAGAGACTCTGTGTGCTTTTGATAAGGTTTGTAAATGTGTAGGCTGAGAAAACCAAGCGCTGCGTCTGAGGTCCGGATGTGTGTACTACACGTGTGTCCTTTACCAGACAACATAAGCTTTGTCTTTAAATAACATGATTTCTCCTTTTCTTCCCAAGCCTCATCTCGCATGTATTCAGAAGCACCCTATTCGCTATGGCTGAGTTTTGTTCTTTAGACCCTACTTAGTGCTCCCTACCAGAATTGCTCTTACCTTTGTCCACTTACATTTCCTCTTGTTCACTCACTGTTTTTGTCCCTCTCATACTCACTTCGGTTTCTCTCCTTCTCAATGTCTTGGTGTCGGGGTCATGTCTAATCCCTTTGGAGTATGTGAGGAAATAAGGCCGTGCAATTTCCCTATCCACTCCGCTGCTTTCGTAATGACTAAGAAATCTCGTTCCCATGAGACCAGTGTCTGTAAATACATTTACAGTGTTAACTCTAACTAACGTCTTTTAACATTTTTAATCTGATTTAGTTTTAACAGCTACTTTTTGCAACCTTTTTGTAAATACACTGCTAACCGCTCTCCTGAATCAAATGCTGAATTATTTGACATGGTCAACTACTGTAGTTTCTCGAGAAAGACTGTGTTGGTCGTTCTCAGCAGGGTACTGAAGACACATTAGCTTTCCCCAGCATGATAATTGTTCCACAATCAGAAATACATAGAGCTTGAGACTTCCCCCTCTCCTTAGCCAAACCACAACTCATTAGTAGTGTTTTATATGTCACGCTATCATAAAAGCCTCCGTCCTAATGTAATTGTCCCTCTTCAGTGCCGGGAGCCCCACCTCGCAAAGTAGAAGTGGAAGCTGTGAACTCCACAGCTATTCGCGTGACATGGAAGCCGCCTCTTTCTGGAAAGCAACATGGCCAGATCCGTGGATACCAGGTCATCTACTCCCGCCTGGAGAACGGGGAGCCACGTGGGCAACCGACCATTATGGATGTATCTCTTGCAGAGGCACAGGTACTACCTGCTATTTCCTAATCGCTTTTTGTGCACTGATCTAAAGCCTTGATTGTTATTCTTTCATATTTGGCTTTGTTTCAAACCCTATTGAGCGTGTGTATATATAGGTATCTACATTCCAAGACAGCATCCCAACCAAAATAGACCTTACAATTGACTGATTTACTGTACATGAGCTTTACATGGCCAGCAATTGTCGCTTACTGATGCTCAACACAAAACATTTCTCATATAAAGTTGTGTGGAACAGGGTGCAAGTCTGGAGTGTTCATACAAGACCCTAAAATACTTGAAACAGGGCTCAGTAGGGTTTGAAACAGAACAGTTCTTGATTTACTCCCTACATCTACACAGGTCTACGTTTTCATTCTTGTGCTAATGTAAATTGTTTATATTCTAAATACATTACCATTGTTGGCCTTTTCAAAATCCAGCTCATTTTATTTCCGAACATTAATATATATGCACTGCCTTGTTACTCTGCATTTGTTTTTGTTGCACTCATGGTACATTAATATAAGGGGATTTAAAACTGCCTGAAGAAGCGTGGGTGCGAGGAGATTTAGAAAAGATCGTAATCCTTTGGAGGGATTTATAAATTCATGAATAACTTAAAGTAGACACTTTTGTGGGGATGGAGAGAATCAGACTAGGTGCATTAAAATGCTTTTCCTCCTGAATTGCTAGCTCAGAATTAAATTGCATAGACATGTGTTCTCCAGCGCCTTCCCTGCCCCCCAAACAAGAGTTTCTCATTTACCTCTGTAAGCATTTCTCTCCACTGAGCCGGCAGAATGAATACCTGATGAGAGACTGTAACAAGAGTCATTTATGTACAACTGCGGGCCTAAACGGTTTTAAGTAAATGGACGAGTGACCAGGGGGTTTCTGGTTCATCAAGAAGATTATCTCTCATTTGCATAAGTACATATTTTGTAAAGGAGTGCATGAGAAATAAAAAAAACACCTTGTGCTTCCGCCAGTTCCGTCACCTACGACAAGTTAGTTTTCCAAAGCACATATTGAGCATGATGAGTCTTCCTCCCTTCCTCTAGTTTATTGTACAATATGCCCTTTTCACAATGACGTCACTTAACTTCCACCTTTTCGCAAAGCAGTGTATCATAACATCCGTCTTGCAACAAACAAGAAGAAGAAGAAGAACTTCCGTTTTGCCGTCGCGCTGGAATTTAACAACAGTGAAAAAAAACTGACAGACCACGTATTCAAGTACTTATCCTAGCACCTTTGCTAACACAAAAAAGAAAACAAAACACTTACCTTCATAATCAAACAGGTACTGTTCAACAAAGAATTTGTATCCTTTCTCTAGCTTTGATCTTGTCATTAGCGAAAATTTGTCTGCAAGACGTTGAACATCTTGTATTTGTGGCAGATCTGCAAGGGACTTGGTAAACTCCATTCTGAGGCGCTAGCGGAAGTAACTTCTTCTTCTTGAGTTTTACTGGCAGTTGGCAAACCAGCTTATAGGTGCGGTACCGCCACCTTATGAACTGGAGTGCTAGCGGAAGTAATGATACACTGCTTCGCGGCAGAACGGAAGATGCATGACGTCATGTGAAAAGGGCGTATTGATGTTTTGTCTGTTCAGACCCTCTAACAAGACATAACTCGTAAACTTTGTTTAATGGCACAAGGTCAACGGTTTTCAATGTTTTTAACAACATACGAGACACATTTGTTGTGTCTTTTTCCACCGTTGACAGAAAAAGAACACAATAGGCAGGTTTTGTTTACAGTATCTGTCAGGTGAACCGCTGTTGACCTCTCAGCTCTCACAACACAAGGACACCTGCGCCTGCCTTTCCCTTTTTGGCAAACAACACTCTCATCATCCTCCATGACATCCGAAGCGACGCCGAGTCATTTACAGCGAACTGCGTGCATCGCGGTGACGGTTTGTCCTGGGACGTGAGTCATTCGTCATTATTGTCACTGAAAAGAAACACTTGCGAGACTTGCTGAGGCACATTTGTAGACAGACACAAAGCCTGCTTAATCTCACCTTGGTTTTCATTTTTTTTAGACATTGAAGACATCATTGATCTTTTTCATGTTTACGTCTCTCTTTGTTGCCCTGTGTCTTTTTCACGTGCAGAAAAAGTGAACAGTCTCTTGCATTTCCCTCTGGAATGTAATTGGCCAGGGAGAGCTTGTGAGGAAGAAAGGAGAAACATGTCGAAGAAATGATGATTGTGTAACGCTAATGGTTTGTCAGGGTGGCTGCGTAGTCGATTTGATTAATGGCTCGTAGTGCTTTTTGTGTCGATAAAAACACATGGATTTCTTAAGACGTCCATTCTGTTGTAGTGGTTCATTTTTAATATGTGCTATTTCCCTATCACCTCCTGAGACGCTTTGGCTGTAAGAGCTTAAGCTTCTGCATGGATGGACTCTTAAAACATCTCCAAGAGGACAGCGGGAGCATCTCTAAGAGCATGCTCTTAGTCTGCATAATGGGTAATGAATGGCTAAACTCCGAATGAACATTAACATAGCCACCTGCACAACGCCACCTCTTTTTTGGCAAGCCATAACAATTATGCAACATGATTGCGTAACTATTTTAATATTTAAGGTCAGCGTAAAAAGCAACATCAAAGTTGTTTCCGAGGCATGGCGCGTTATTACATTTTGATGTGTTGTGTATAAGGTTTACTCCAGGAGGTGTCACAATCTGAACCCAACATTTATCTCACTCGAAGCATCTCCGCAAAACCTCACAAGTGTCTCTTTCGGCTGCCGCTCTGGCCTCCGCTGAAAAGCCAGAAAACTAGCGAGCACTTGTTTGTTCGTGGGTGGGTGAAGTGCTTTTTCTATCTTAGGAGGCTAGCCTGGGAACCCACACGCCCTCATTCTGGGTCTAAATTTAACCGAGAGACTGAGTTAACAGATCCATGTGCCATGAGAGGCGAGCAGTAGTCCGTTCAAGAGGCTCGTCAACCTTTCCATGAAGCATCTTTAATAAATAACACGAGTCACCTTCAGTAACAGCCGTCAGTCTGTTGAAATGGTTGTTGAGAAAGTGGAGGGAGGAATAACAGAAGGAGTGATCGGAGCTGTGGATGTCACAGCTTACAGTAGTAACCAAAAAGTTGCAGTCTCGAACCCTCTCTTTCTTCTGCAGAACACAAAAGAAGATATTTTGAAGAACGTTGGTAACCAAACAACATTGGTCCACATTGACATCCATTGTATGGACACAAAACCACCGAGGCATTTCTCAAAATATCCTCTTTTGTCATATATAAGGTTTGTACCTAGAATAAAGCATCATAAGTAGTATAAAGTAATACAATATAAAGTATTGTTATTCTCTTTGAATGAAAGTGTGTGCTAAATGAGTTAAAGCGATCGCAAGACACAGCACCAGCCCTGAGGGGCTCACCGTGGCCTCGGTGGTCCCCGTACCAGATCAAGGAGAGAGAAAATCAAGTTTTTTGTTTCCTTCGATTCATTTCACGACTTTCTTTCCCTTTCATCTGTTGTTCTCCAGGATGCTCCAAGATCTGACAAACGCAAACCTTCATTACCGCTTTAATATCCTGTGCAGAAACTGCAGCGTTTGGCTGCAGCTTAAGATCCCAATCAAGTCTGACCTCATTGTTTTTGCTCTCTGAGGTGTTCGCTTAACCCAGGCTAATTTATTCATTGGCACTGGAAGAGAACGATTCTAAGGAGATAATATTTGAAAGGATAGGACTGTACATTTAACACTGTTTAAAACGCTAAAGTGCCACGTGCAAAAAAAACAACCCATTAGGCGAGCAGATAAGCGGCAAAATGTCTCTCATTAACTGGAGCTTAAAGAGGCTGTTTGTGTTTATGTAAGTGAACGCTTCTTGTCGCATATGATGCAGTGGTTTTTGATGAAGCGTTAAACGCCGTTCATCGCTGATGGGCTGGAAGTTAGTACAGTGTGGCTGATGTTAAATATGTGAGCAGGCTGCTCCCTCAGCAGTCTCGCATTACTTGATTTGATCTGTCGGCTTGTATTGTGTGCCGTGGAGTAGCTGTATGGAAGTATCCGTGCTGTACGATTAATAGAATAGTTAAAAGCGGTGGGTTTGGAGGAGTCCATTTAGCAGGAAATGAATGCAGCGAAACAGCGATGACGAAATGATTGAAGTAGAACTCTTAAGTGCGGACCTGAAGGGTTAGAAGCGCACTCTACTCCATTATATCTGATCAATGTTTCAGCCTCTACTCTCTTTCTACCGAACAAGTCAGCGTGACTTCAGCTACGCACTGTGAAGGCAATGATGGTTGGTTTGGCTTCCAGGGAGCCATTCCCAGGGTTAGGTCCAGTCTTTTAGGAAGACCATAACCAGGTTTCCTGTGCTCTCAGGGGCTTCACAAACACTTCACAAGACTCCCACTTTGCTTGTTAGCCAGCAGACTTCCAAGGCCTAACACATGCCAAGCAGTGTTGTATAGAAAACACAGACTGAAATATTGGCCTCCATTTTGTTTACTAACGGTACTGTTATGCAATATACACACAGCTCTTCATCACACAACACTGTACTACTGTATAGCTCTGTCATAAGCAGCGATTATTGGACCTGGATGAATGTTTGCAGAATGATCTAATATAGAAAATTACAGTGCGGGTGTCTGCACACTGATATTGTAACATGCTTCAGTGCAGTTTGCAGATTGGGAGATCGAAAGGAGCAATTTCCTTTTTTCTTCCTGAAATGTCACCTGCGCTTGAGTTGGCTCCATGCTGGCTTCTCGGTCCAGGGAAGATTTGATGTATGTGCATGCACGTTTTATTTTTTGAAGGTGTAAGACATTGGGTAAGAGGAAGCATCAGGAAAGTTGGATGCCACCGAGCTTGGCAGTAGGATGGAGGTAATGGGATTTCATGCTCAATGCCACCAGAGGACTCGCACCAGGAAATAGGCTGTGTATCCCTATGGGATTCGCTTACAGTCAAAGAAAGAAGTTTGAATGTAACTTAAACTTATGTTTAAATAGAAATAACTTTCCTGAGAAAAGGTGAAAAATTCTCTCTAGTGGATAGGCGTTATGTTGATGTAAACATTTGCTATGCTGTTAAAGACATTCATGCGGTGCCATTTTCAATGTTCATGTATTACAATGTAAAGAAATGTGAAATAAATTAGGAATGTGAAACATTGCAAATTTCTAAAATGGACTGTAATTTGTAATAGTGAGGGATTTCAGGGTCACCATTTATGTAAAAACTGTAGTTGAATGGAAAAAAGACCTAGAGTGACATTTTGAAACGACTCATTGTAACTTGACTACCATAGTAGGACAAAATGCTTTATACATTTCTTTGTTCTGTTAAACACAAAAGAAGATATTTTGAAGAATGTAGAAAAGCAAACCGTTTTGGTGCACTTTCGACTACCATTGTCATTTTTCCTACTATGGTAGTCAATGGTGGCCAAGAACTGTTACAGTGCATTCTTTTAAATATCTTTCTCTGTGTCTATCAGAACAAAGTAATGTATAAAAATTTGGAACAACTCGAGGGTGAGTAAATGATGACAGAAGTTGAACTGTCCCATTAAGTGCACAAATTATATGGGACTTATTTGCATTAAGGACATTTTCAACACAGCTCATTAAAGTACCATGAAAGCAAATGAACAAATGTGGATAAATTAGCAAAACTCCTGAATTGACATGAACTGAGACTTATCAATAGATGAGATTTCAACAAAATTGTCTAAATTGATTTGCACACGATGTAGTGACCAGGCAGTGCATCTGTGTTAAAATGTTTGAATGCAACAGTCAAATATTTCTTTCTGTATCTCTGTTGTGCATCCTTTATTGTTTTTGTTGTTACAGTAGCACACTCCAGGTAAGTGTTTGTGAGTTGCAGTTTCAGCATCCGTGCGGAGACTTAAACCTTATTGCAGCTGGTGTGAATGGTGCAGTGGTTGTAATCTCTTTCTCCCACAGAGCTGCAGACTGGAGCATCTTGCAGCGTTAGCTGTGCAAAACTGCTTCGTTCACCTTACTATATACTGCACTGTGTCAAATGTTATATATTGTCTCTGTCCTCCTCCACCCTTCAACTCTGTCTCTGTAGCTGAGCTACAGTGCTGCATGTGACTGTTAACGCTGTGTGTTCATCTCTAGATGAAAGAAAAAAGGTAGCAATGCTTTTTTCTCCCCGGTAGTGCCATCTCTGATTCATTTCCCCCCTCTCATCTGTCATGTGTTTTCCATCAGTGGAAAATTGAGGAGTCCACGGAATATGTGAGTAACTCAAGTGTGTGAGCAGGTGGTTTGCGGCATTGGGCCTGCGGGGATGTTCTGCATTTGTGTGTGTGTGTGCGCACTCACGTGTTCTGCTGTTGCTTTTTCTTCTCTGTCGCTTGGCTTTTCTTGAGTGGGAACTAACATTTTCCTTTGTTTCCCCATGTAAAGAGGGATTAATAGTTTGGTTGAACTCCGTCTGTTTGATGTTTGGACCAAGCAGCTTGTAGAAAAGGGGGAAAAGGGAAAACAAATCCACCTTTATGAGCACGGTTGCGAACCTGTTCCCAACCCCACACTCACAAACACACACACCCACAGAGAATAACAGAATAAATTGTAGCATTTTCTGCATTATACTGAAGGTCACCCACTAATGCACTGTATTTACTAATGGTAATGATGCAGCGTGCTCTAAAGGTCTGGTCCCTGAGTGCTCATTTCACTGGCAGTGTAATGACTGTGCTAATGACTTCTATCATAGCAAGTACCCGTTATTCACACACACAGACGTGTTTATACATGCATAGCAAATGCGAAACGGATAAATGAATGCTCTCCTCACAACTTTAGCAATATTGCAGAATATTCCATGAAGAGCCTGTGAAAAGGTTTCCCCGCTTCGAGATGAGGTACAGGCTAAATGAAAAAGAAGCTTGAGATGATTGTTGATGAATTGATGCACATTCTGTGTAGCTTTAGTGGTTTAAGTAATAAGTCATAAGAGATGTAGGTTAAACACTGTAAATGCAGTGGCTATCATGAAGCAATGAGCAGTATGTTTTTTGAGCATTTATTAATCTTAGTTAACAGGGTTGGTTTGCCAATACAGTTATTCATGTTAGTTCTATGTGCATGAACCTGTCAACAGTTTTTCATACAATGTTTTGTATTAGAACTAAGATACTAAGTGCTGTACCCTGTTAGTTCATGTTAGCTAATGCATTACCCAGTGTTAAAGGGGTCATATGGCGTGAACACGTGTTTTTCTGTGTCTTTTGTGTGTTATAAGTTGCCCATGCATGTATTAGACTTGCAAAAATTAAAGTGTCGGAGCAAAAGATGCATTCTATCTAAAAGCGAATGCTCACCCAGACCTGCCTGAAACGCCTCGTGTAACCACACCCCCACAAATCCACGTCAGTTCGTGGTATGATTTGACTAAGACCGCCCAAATGTATACAGTTTGGGCCCAAATGCCCAAATGTATACAGTCAGTACTGTCAGTACAATTGCTTTGGAACCTGATGTTCCAAATATGGTAAGAGGCGTTACATTTCCGTCACACGTTTGCAGTATTCGGCCAATTACTCACTGGTTAACTGTCCAATCATAGCACACCTCGCTTTTCAGAGCGATGAGCTTTGTAAAAAATCTGTGCGTTTCAGAGAGGCGGGGCAAAGAGGAGATACAAACATGCACGGTGGAAATACAGCGTTTTTGACGCTGTATTTTGACAGCGTTACACATAGCAATACATCTAAAACAAATGATAATATCCGTTTTAGCCCTGTCATATGACCCCTTTAACAAATACAACCTTATTGTAAGGTGTTAACTGTTTATTAATGCCAATACATTAAAATCATGTATTTTACTACGTAACATATTTTTTCAGCCTAACTGTAGGGTGTCAGGGAGGATATAGAAACCTGCTGCATTTACTCATTTGTGGTCACATGTTTAGCACATGTTTTCTGTCCGGCTTTGAATATAATCATATTTTAGAACTGAAACTGTGTTTTATAAATTATATCTTATATTTTATATTTAATTATATTGTAACTTATGTTATTATGATGCATTATGTGAGACTGTACAGTCAGCTAGTCATTACTGTAGAATATACCCAGAGATCAGGACCCTGAAGTGAAGTAAAGAACGGCTATTTTGCAATAATTACTGGGTGGCTGCACATTATCCTGCTTATTATGCAGCTGCGTACCAAGTAAATGAATTAATGGACATGAAACATTTGATTTAAAATCATTCGATTATTTGAAAAGAAAGAGACCACAGAGTAAAACTAGCACAGTTATGTTGCACATTAGTGACCAAGGACAACAGACAATTTTACATTTAGCAGAAATGACCACAGAACACTGCAGTTGACCAATCCCAATACAGTACTCCGCATAATAAATAACCTTTGCTTTTATACAAAATCTAAATAGGATCAAGTTGTTTTGTTAATTCCTTTTAGATTTGTAGGTGTACTTTTTCCCTTTTTGTCTTCAAGTGTCAACCAACATGAAAGTTACAACCCGCTAGACCCTGTGTGATGACTGAAGAGCTTGAGGATATAATCCCCTGAATGTTGTTACCTGCTTTCAACAACGGGGACCGTGTTAGGTTTATGTGAGCCGTGTGTGTTGAAAACAAGTGAAGCCTGGCAGGAGAAAGCTGCAGACAACAGTCTGCTTTCAACACCCCTGCTCTTTTTGTGCGCATCTTGTTATTCCAGAGTTTTCTCCAAAGATTCCTATAGTTGCATGACAGCCCACTGTAGTTCAGGGTCTGGCTTGCATTATGGTCGTAAATCCTCTTACCGCCTAGATTTAAAAAGAGCCGCAGAAATGGACGCACTTCAGTTACGGGTGTCGCTTTCCTCCCAGTGAAGCCTGACCCCATTTTTCGGTACGCCCGTCTCTGTGCCAACAGACTGGCAGACGTCTCTCTGGAGCCCTGCTGTTAGGGACAGCACCTGCTCTGTTGCCTCTGCGTGCTGGCACCTGCCCGCAAGACGTTCACTGTGGGCCAATCACCTGCTTTGTCCAAATCCCTTACTTTTTTCGTTCTCCTTGATCTAGGGCTGCCTGGTGTCACCGTCTTAGCGTGCAGTAACCTGGAAGTGGAGTTGTAGAATATGGATTTCATGTTCTGATTTACCTTAAAATGTGATTTGGATATTACCTGGTGACCTTGCGCTGACTCTGTGGGCATAAATTGCTTTGCTTTAGGGTCTAGTTAGATACGCGTGTGCTCCAAATGCATTGTCTTTTCACTGTTTGATGTAGTTACAGATGCCGTGTTGAAGATTTACCATGGTATCCAGCCAAGTAGTTTCAGACAAAATATCATAGTTACAACAGTTATACTGTGCAACTCATAATGGGTAACTAGCCAGTTCCTTATTAAAAAAAGAAAAGAAAATAACAGTCATGTCATTAATAGATTACGGGGTTACAGTATTACAGTAACTCACTGTATAACTATGGTATTTTGGCAGAAGCTGTGGTTGTCATTGAACATTATTGGGTGTGTTGTTGTTTTTCACGGATCACAGCCTGTGCTGCGTAAATTGTATCCTCAATAGATCCTTCCAAACACATATATAAAAAGCACACCCATGCCTTTGTCACACCACAAATTACACAACATCTGTATAGTCACAAAACAATTTTCTTAACTCTCTAAAGACACAAAAAAGACAGGTTTTAATAGGCTGTTTTTAGATTTATCAAAGGTGAGAAACGTTAATTTTCACCTCAGGGTCTGTTCAGAGCAGCCATGTGAAAGTTCCAGTAAATGAATTAATTAATTTATTTAATCTTCTTAAGCATATCTGTATTTGGGGTTTTTTATCTAGTATTTTTTGGATTTAATTAAATAATGCATTTTTGTGTGTGTGGCATGTATCTTTATATGTAGCCTATATATGAATACATAAACATACCTGTATATATTTAAGAAGTATGTGAAATATATGTTTATATTTATACATAATATAAATTATTTTTAACTAGGAATGTATAAATACCAGAGGTGTGGACTCGAGTCACATGACTTGGACTCGAGTCAGACTCGAGTCATGAATTTGATGACTTTTGACTCGACTTGACAAAATGTAAAGAGACTTGCAACTCGACTTGGACTTTAACATCAGTAACTCGTGACTTCACTTGGACTTGAGCCTTTTGACTTGAAAAGACTTGCTACTTTCCCCAAAACCCAAAGATTAAAAAGTATGTTGACGTGGACCGCTCTATGTCTCTCTGTGTTAATGTGCATGTGTGTGTGTGTGTGTGTGTGTGTGTGTGTGTGTGTGTGTGTGTGTTGTCGGCACAACATCCAATCAATTTTGATCCACGTTGTTTTGATCCGACAGTATCCATCCAATCAAATTGCAGGACAACCAATGAAGAAGAACTGTCAAACAACGCGTCAGTTGGCAAAAATGATACCAAAGATAGTTTCGTTCGGCTATAAAAACTACGAGGTGGTCAACAAAAAACGAACTGCAATATGCAAAACATACGGGCGAAGATTACAGATGGAGACGCAACAACTTTTAACTTCGTTCGACATTTGAAGTTGCACAAAGAACGGTAAGTTTTGAATGACGCTAACGTTAGCTTATCGGCTAAGTAACTTTGCTAGCTGCATAGTTAAATCAATGAGACTGTAAACTCACTGTTAACGTTACATTGCAAACACGTTAAAAGGATCCCTGGGTATAGAGCGATGTATGGCTTAATATATGAACAATGGCATTGACTTTATAATTGTGAAATAAAAAAAAACAGTGTAACTGTCACAGTATTCATAAACTTTGAAAAAATATTTTTACTAGGAGGCCGCTATTTTTTGCGTCAGAATCCGTGATGTCAAATGGTTGCGACCTAAACCTGTTCTCTTTCGCAACAGCGAAGCACACACGTTTTCCATATATAACAGTAAAATATGACACGTAAAACATAAGATCAGATATACAAACACACAGGGACAGTAGGTGGCGGTATGTTCTCTTGACACAAGCCAGCCTGCCAGCCATAAAAGAACGCGTTCAGTATTAGACGTCTGTTCAAAGTGAGCGTGCATTAAATCATAGCTTTAAACTACCGCCTTTGAGACATTTAAGACATCAGCATCCACCGTAATCGTATACTTTATACATTATGAGAATATACTGATAAACACAATAATAATGCTTGTGGTTTGGTTATTTATTCTGTATTAGAGCACACGTGAATATTAGCCCCCGTCAGCTAATGACCGAGGGAGAGAAGACAATAACGTTAGGCTACTGATGTGGATAAATCAACATCAAAAAGTCAAAATCTGGATAAAATGCATTGTATAATGGCTAAAACATCGTGTATATGATAAATTCGAAATGATTTTGGTAATATGCACGTTTGTGTTGTTTCTGACAAACAATATTAAAATGTAGGAAAATACACCAAATAGCTTCTTTATTTTCTTTCTTTTTTTAGCATTATATAAGCAGGAGCGACAACAGTAAAGGACGAGAGAGAACCAGGCCTGGACTTTACGTTATGTTTTATTATGTGTGACCGGGAACCGCCGGCATTTTAGTTTCGTTTTGTTGTTTGTTTATTTTATTAAAGTTTTGTTGTTCAACGTTCGCCGGTTCCCTCCTCCTTCCTTGCTGTGAACATTGTTACACACACATATATATATATATATATATATTATCCTACAGAACCTTATATTTACTGAAGAACTGATTAGTGTGTCGGTGTTTAGTTTGGCTGCCTAGCTGTGCTTGCAACCAGTTTACGTCATCGAAAAAGAACATGGCGGCCTCCTTAGGTTAAAATGAGTATTACATTTAGGGTTTTTTTTAAGAACTGAAAATATTTGATGGGTTTCTAACGACAAATGCTAGTAGTGTAAGGCTATTACAACGCATTAAGCCATACATCTCTCTATACACCGGGTTTGCTTTAAAGGGACTCGAAAGGACTCGAAACTCAAACTGTAGGACTTGGGACTTGACTTGAGACTTGTCGGTCTTGACTTGGGACTTGACTCGGGACTTGAGGGCAAAGACTTGAGACTTACTTGTGACTTGCAATACAATGACTTCGTCCCACCTCTGATAAATACTGTATGTAAATATTTGTTATGCATGTATGTGTGTGCATTTATATATACTGTACATATAAATATACAAAACGCATGCATATACAGCCGCAGAATTTTTTTTGTGACTATTTGAGAGACCGTTTTTCTAAATTTACTATTTATAGGTATGCGTTTAGGTAAAATTATCATTTTTGTTTCATTTCGTAAACTACTAACAATAGTTCTCCCAAATTTCCAATACAACAGAAATATTTGTGCATGTATGTAGGAAAAGTTAGAAAATTCTTTTTTCTGTAATAACCTCGATTTTATCACAGTTTCATGTGTCTTGTCATGCTGTCAGTCTTTCACATTGCTGTTGGTTGACTTTGTGACTCCTGAGGTTTGATTTTGTTGAAATTCAACAGACACTGGGCTGGAATGACCACGATACATCTAAAAATGCTGATTTGAAATGAAAATTCGAAGTGGTCTCGTTTTTTTATTTGGGTTCGACAGGAATAGTTTAAACTAAATGTAAAAACTATGCAACAATTGAAATTAACATCATGTTGTTATTTTTTTTTTGTTTAACAACTGACATGATCTACTCTCAATTTCAGCCTAGTCAAAACTATTATTATAAAAAACAAAGAATAACACTATCGTTGATGTGACCGAGATTACAAGCTTGCTGTACAAAATATCTTCAGTAGGCAAAACTTAGAGCATACTGCTTTAAATATATAACATATAAAATGAACATGCCCTAGTGTATTAATCACACACTTTTGTCTACCCCCCTTACTTAAACTTTAGCTCTCTGGCAACGCAAGCTGTTCCCTTGTAGAATTACAGAGAATTGATAAAAGAGCTCCATTTAAAACTGAGAAAACGAGAGACGAAAATGCAATTGCTTTGCCTATAAAAAGTGATTTTGTATGATTAAAGTGACGAATAAAGGCTTAAACTTAAAAGGTCATTTAAATTTTATCGAATCATTTACATTTTATCCCTTGTTCTTGCTCTTTGGGGCTTTTGCGGGAGAAGAAACCAAACTAAGCGGTCTTTATTTAAAACGAGAAAATTGTAAAACACTGGGCACTTATTGGTTAATGTAGTGCTATAATTTGAACGTTAAACCTTAATTATGGAAGACAACCAGTTAAGTCGCTAAAAGGGCTAACGAGAAGCTCTTAAAATGCTGTTTTTTAAAGAACTTCATTTACAAGACGATATGCGGGCACGTGGGTAATATATACGGTGAGAGCTATGGGGTTTTTTGTATGTGTGTGGTGGAGGAACATATGTTAGATTATGACCTTTGGGTTGTTTCCATGTGTGGTTCATTATTTTGGTGTGAGGCTACACTGATGTGTGCGTTGTTTAAGGATTTTTTATTGCGGTACGTGCAGGTATCCTGCAGGAACGGTAAAAAGAGATTACCTGTTTAACTGTAGGCTTTACCGACATTATTCCCTGCATTAGTTTGATTTTCATATTGCATATTCATTTTGAAAGGGGGATGAATAGCAGTGGATTAATGGCACAAGGTTTAAAGAGTTTAATTTTGGTTATTGAATTAATTTAGGTTGGATGCGTTTCAGCGTGCAACTGGGACCTGTCTGGACTGATTTGAAAGAGAACTAGAAAATGATTGTGAAAAAGCCTTATTAAAGACAAAATATATTTTTCTGTTGACTGGATGCTGAATCATGCAGGTGTTTTACATCAAATGCTTTTTGAAAATAAGTCATGAAAAGCATTGTCTTAACCCTGAACAAGTTTGCGTGTTGTTTGTGTGCACGCGTTCCTACAGGTGCTTGCGTGTGCTGTGTTTGATGTTCTCTCTCTTTCTGTCTTGTGTTTGTGTGAGTTGTTCAAATGCACACACAGGTTGCTTCTTGATGTCCACCAGATGTGTCAGTGTTTTGCTACACACTATTAATATACAAGTAACCAGATGCTAACACCATAAAGGTGACTTCAAGGACTTACACAAGCAACTTTTTATGAGGACCTTTGCAGCCCAACACCAAAACCCTTTTAGAAACTTGTTTTAATTTATTCAGGACATCTCAACAAACTCAGAGATGGAAATGGAATGAAAGAAGCCTTTAAACGATTTTCTTCAGTAAGTGTCCTCGTAAAAAGGTTTCATGATTGGTTTAAAGCGGGAACATTGACATGAATGGTGCGACTGCTTTGGTTGTTCCTCTTTAGGCTTGGAAGAGCTCTTTATAGAAGGAGCTTTTCGAAGCCTTCTAAAGAACTGTTCTAAAGAACTGAAAAACGAAAACACAAAGTGTGTCCAGTGGTTTTAAAACAGGAAGGGTGGAATGGTTAAGCATCGGTGTGTGTGGTTTGTTGAAGGGTTTATGGTCTGTGTGTACCAGTGGGAATGGAATGAGGGTTTTTAGTTAAAACTGTCTCGATGTCTTTGGGATCACATTTGTTTCCATTTAACAGGAGGCAGTCATTCCTGGACTTTTCTCTGAGACCTCTTACTCTGTAACCGTGGCAGCGTATACGACCAAGGGTGACGGAGCCCGCAGCAAAGCTAAAGTCATCACTACTACTGGTGCAGGTACTCACTGGCACTGTCTTTTCCTCACCGTCTCCCCCTTACACCTTAGACAACTTTTGTGCAATTTTTCAATCCATGTTGCTTTTCTTTGTCATTTTTGTAACTTGCCACACCCAATAAACCGTTTATTTTTTGAAGCCGATGTCATCAAGTTGTTTTTTAACTCCTCCCCTCTAATCATGTCTTGCATTACCAATCCAATCAATTCCTAATGGTGCAAGATTCAAGATTTATTTTGTCATGCACACCTATGGTTATATAAGGTATAAAACTAGCAGTGAAATGAAAACTGTACATATCGTCGCTGTTCTTCTGAAACCTTGTATGTCCAAATTCACAGTTTTTCAGAAAATGGAAAAAACACAGTACTTTTTAAATTATTACATACTTGACAATCACTTTTTATTGATTAGATATTTGCAAAACCTAGTGACAAACATAAAGGGTGACTAATAATAATGATTTATGGCAAAAAATAAAATTCACGAAATATGGAGATACGAGGTTTCAGAAGGACAGCAGCGATATATAAATATTAGATAAAACTGTAAAATGTAAGGAAAAGTAAAGATGAAAGCTAAAGTATTCAGTATGTAAAGCTAAAATATAAAACAAAAAATATATTTAAAACTTAAGTATTTATTTACAACTAAGGAAAGAAATAAAATGTAGGAGGAAATAAGACGATGAAAAAAATCAAAAGGACAGAATTAAACCCAACCGCTTTTTAATGTCTCAATTCACTATTAAATATTTTACATTACTGAAGTTAATTGAGTTGAAAATGACATTTATATTCAGTATATGGGTCTGTAAAAGTTTTCAATGACCTCTACATCAATGTCTGGTGCCATTTGTTTCAAAACAGCTTGAATCACTTTTTCATGCAAGACATATTTTCCCTCAGCTAGTACAGAAATTGGAAACATTTTATTTATATTACCAAAATTGTACCAGAAGAATCCTTTATTTTTCTCTCAACTAGTTACCAAACAGGATTTGTCTGTCTTACTGTTATATACCAGAATAAGTTTTGACATTTAAAGTTCAGAAGGATATTTCTGTAATTTAAAAAAATACAATCGTTGAGATCAAATAAAGAGCAAAAGCACTTTTCGTGGAGGTTATTTGATGTGTAATCACGGTGTGCACTATAAGAGGTCCAGCACAATAACCTCGTAATGTCTCTTTACTCTGCCTCCCACAGTGCCTGGAAAACCCACCATGATCATCAGCACAACCATCGGCAACACAGCTCTGATCCAGTGGCAGTCTCCCAAGGACATGGTGGGTGAGCTTATTGGCTACCGTCTGAGATACAAGCGTCTAGAGGAAGAGACCTACGAGGTCCGCGAGTTCGCCCGCTCAGATGACCACTACACCGCCACTGACCTGCATAAGGGCGCCACGTACAGCTTTCAGCTTAGCGCCAGGAACCGGGCGGGAGCCGGAGAGGAGTACGTAAAAGAGATCATCACTCCAGAGGATGTGCCCAGCGGGTTCCCACTCAACCTGCGTGTAGTAGGCCTAACCACATCCACCACCCGGTTGTCCTGGGAACCCCCTGCCTTGTCTGAGCGAAATGGCCGTATCACGCAATACAAAGTAGTCTACCGTGATATCAACAGCAAGCTAAACAGCACAGTCAACACAAATGACACCCAGATGACCATTCAAGGACTTCGCCCAGACACCACCTATGATATCCGTGTGCAAGCCTTCACAAACAAGGGACCTGGTCCCATAAGCCCAAGTATACAGAGCAGGACTATGTCTACATCACCCGGTTAGTGTTTAAATTGCAAAAATGCTCATTGTGTTTAGAAGTCATGGTAACGCACGTAAATAACGTAACTTCATGTGATTAAAATTCATGCACTGCTTTTAACACACACATGCCCAGTCACATTTCCTAAAAGATCACGTTCACACTTTCTCCATCATGATGCGTTTGGAATTAAGATGGAATTTCCATGTCGTCTATTTAGTCACAGCAGTGGCATGTCTAAATCCCCAGATAAACAATGAATGTTATTATGTTACCTTATTACGCACGCTTGATACGTGCAGCCAATTTTCCACACTCGTAATAACACTGTGATAAATTCGCTGTCTTGAGATGGACTATTAAAAATCCAATTATCCTCACATTGGGGGTCTGTTTTATATGAAACTGGGATGTCCTACATATCGTCGCTGTCGGGCGGAAACCTCCTATGTCCAAATTTGGTCAATTTAATATTTTTTCACAAATCGATGCTATTGGTCAGTCCCCATGTGGGTCTGTTATTTTTACAAATTATTAACCAATCTAAAGTGTTGAAAACAGCTTGAGAGCAAATCTCTTAACTCCATTTCTTCACTCCGCGGGAGCTTCTCGGCATTACGTCTCCTGATTGAAAGTTTTTTAGACAATAACGAGTGAAAATAGTTAGGTTAGATACATTTGAGTAGGCCTGTTTTGTTAAAAATCCATAGCTGTAATGCTTCGGTGCAGAAGGAAGCCCGTGAGCCATGAAGGTAAGTTTGCGAGCAGATTCGGCTAATTTCCGCCTATTAGACAGCCTAGTCAGCTCATAGTTTTTTTGTATTACATCACTTATAGTTCTTAAACCTTTAAAATAGAGTTTAGGAAGATGTATGTAACCACAATCATTAGCTTTCATTAGCTTCTAAAGCCTCGTCTCTTGTCAAAAGGCTCAACACGACCGCAGACTTTGATGAACACTGCTGGCAGCAGCGACGTCTGTGTCCGTACCATTCTTATCAATGACAGCGTAATCTCGTATCTCCCTGCTCCCAAGTTATAAACCTTGTATCTCCGATTAAACATGGTTTTGGGGAAATGTTGTGTTAATGTTGGTACACAACAGTATATGATAGCAATATAAGGTATAATACCAACTTTAACGATACAATGTTTAATAACTCAAAAAATATGCAGTTTTTTAACTTCCTGAAAAATAATGGTTTTGGAGATACGAGGATTCCGCCCGACAGCGAAGATATGTAATTTTCCTGATTCGCAAATATTCAAGTAAACTCAAATGTCGCCCCGAGCTTCATTATGGAATAGCATCTCAGTGCAATGAGTTTTATGTTGCCTTTTAAGTAGGTGTACCAATTCTTTCTCTTGGTATTGTTTTTGTTTTTTGTTGAGAGAGTTTTGAGATGTTTTTTCTTTAAACAATCTCTATGAAACATACAGCTGCGAAAATAATTAAGAGACCATTTCAAAGACCGTTTGTCTGATTTTAAAATGTACTATTTATAGGTATGTGTTTAGATAAAATGATCATTTTTGTTTCATTCTGTGAACTTTTCCTAAATACATGTACATATATTACCGTCGTATTGCTTAAAAGTGAATATGGACTTGTTTTCTTTGCAGTATTTGAGGTGTGAAAAAATACAGAGCATCTTTTCTGTTATTTTGACCTGTTTCTCCAGTTTTCATTTTCTGCAAATAAATGCAAATAGAAACAATATCTTTATTTGAAATTTGGTAGAAATATTGTTAGTTGGTCACAGAATGAAACAAAAATGATAATTTTACCCAAACACATACATATAAATAGTAAATTCAGAAAAAGATAATAATAATTTGGATTAGTCTCTTGGATTTTTCTGCGGCTGTATACGTAATTCAAACCCTGAGTTTATGTATTTGTCTCTTTCTGTCCAATAGCATTTGCTACAAGTTTTGGTGTCAAAGCTGTCATGAAAACGTCTGTCCTTCTTACCTGGGAGGTACCAGAAAACTACAAATCTCAAGTGCCTTTTAAGGTGAGAAAAAAACACATTTGCTGTACTCCTTATCTGGGCTGCAGATAACAGTTCAAACATGAATATTTGCAAGATATTTTTATTAGCCAGCCGTATAATTCTCTACACAGATTTGTCTGCAATGGCTGTAATGTTACTCATTAGGCTTCTACTGTAACTGCTGATTCTGTACATTTGCATGCGGCTAAGGGAAGCTGCGAGTCACGCTGTAGGTCAGCGTGCTGAAACGCTGTGGAAAGGCTGTCAGAACACTCTCTCGCCTCCAGTGAACCTGAGTCTGTGTGGTTTCTCTTCAAGCCCACCGCTAGCATAAAACCATAACGCTAATGTCCCAATGCAACGAGACCAAAGGACAGCACACGCTTTCCATCTCTGAAAGTGACTGTGTGGGTATATGGTCTGTTAATGCTATCAGATTCTGTATGTGGGTTCAGTTAAATGAAACTGAATGAAAGGCTAACTGAGCTAGTCATTTTAGGAGGGCTGTTAGATTTAGTGAGCCGTGAGACTGAGTGAAATCTGAACCTCTCCCTCCCGCAGATCCTCTATAACCAGCAGAGCGTGGAGGTGCAGGGCAACCTGAAGAGGAAGCTGATCACGCGTCTGCAGCCGGATACAGATTACTCCTTCGTGCTGATGAGCAGAGGAAACAGTGCTGGGGGTCTGCAGCAGCAGGTGTCCATCCGCACCGCGCCAGACCTGTTCAAATCCAAACCGGTCCTTTACAAACCAGATCAGACCAGCACCGGAAAATTCACAGTAAACCTGCCCAAAGTGCCCACCACGGCACCTGTCAGGTCAGTACTGCAGTACTCTCGCATGTAAAATGGGATATATCATGTTTCATGCCTCTAAGGGTTGCACAAACAATCAAGAATATTGAGCTTGATTTGGATGATTTGTAGTCTTTCCACATAAAATAAGTGTTTTAATATAAGGTGTATAAATAATAATTGCAAGTTTCAATCTCAATCATTGAAACTTTAACAGTTCTGGTTTTGTCATAATCGTGCATCATTTCTGCCGTCGCTTCATTTTCCTCTATATAAGCCTCATAAATCCATAGGCGTGCAGTATTGCTGCCCAGAGTAACGCCTGCAGCTCTAGTCGGGTCAGCGGCGCCACGCTTTCCGTTCTGCGATGTAGCTCACACACCATTACCATGCAATTATTCCCCCCGACGCTCAGACAGAATCTATCCACCTCAGCAAACAACCGTCGTGCGAACGCTGCACATTCTTTTTCAAGCCAGAGTAACATCATGCTACTGTATTTTAGCTTTACGTTTGACCTTCTCGAGAAGCCCATTTTTTTTCCATCGACAAGAAGGTCCTTGTCAGGTTACAGTGACTGTGCAAAACATGCTGTTTGCAGTCTTAGCTGGAGGGAAGATATATCTCAACCTCTTACTTCGAGACCATTCACGACCAGAGTTCAACCTGTCACGATGGAGGATATGAGCACGTTCTGCCTGTAGAAAAGAGACACGGTGCTGTTTCTCACGTTCTTGCCACAGAGAGCCCATCATTACCGCTAAGTGCTCTTCACCAAAGCTTCGCCGGGCTTTGGGTGGTGGCCCTTCATTTGACGTACCTTTTTAAAACGCCTTGTAATCATTTATGCATGAGAATGGGCTCTTATGTTTATGTTATTTTGAACACTTGTTCACTCATGAATGAAGAGGCAATGGAAGCAAAGTGGAGATCATTTTTTCGTTTCCTTGGAGAGAATGAGCTCGATTCGGAGTCCAAAGCCAATTACGTTCCCTAAAAAGAAATGTAACTAATGTGTGGCTGAACCACAAAACCGGGGAATTTCTTCTCTGACCTTATGACCGTCTGCAAAATCAGAGCCGGTGCAGTGTGGTCAAAAAAAACCTTTTCAGATCTTGTTGCCAATCCCAGAAGGAGAAACAGGGCTGTGCTCCGGAGTGCCTTTTTTGATTGGTAAAAAGATTACCAGTGTGTTGAGGATGAGAAAGTCTAGGAGAAGATTGGCATTTGGAGGGGTGCTGATTGATGTGGGATTTCTTGTACGACACAGCACTTTGTTCTCCAGTAATGGCGGAGCGCTGCAGCGCAAGGATGAACGGGAGAGCTTATTTTCAAAATGGCTCTCGTCTCACACACCAGCTAAATTAAAGCCCCAGCCTTATTATGAGCGTTCATATGCTGTTCTCAAGAAGTTACGCTTGTCCATACCACCTGACACCTCATTCGTGAGCGCTTCACTGGCACTCTGAATTTATAACAAGATTATTTGAAACCAGTTTTGTTGGAATTATGAACTGAGGTTATTACCTGGCAAGCAAGTGGAATGGGTCATATTATACACTTCTGACTTGTGTAATAGACATTTTGGTTTGTAGTGTGGTTGAGAGCACTAAAGGTTTATATGCTTAAAACATTTCTTTCTGTGTAGGTGGTGCTACATCGTGGTCGTACCAGTGTCTCTGACATCTTCACGTAAATGGGCTAATCCTGATGAGATGGAACTTGATGAGGTAAGTTTTAGATTTTTCTCTTTCTAGAGAGAAAAGTTTTTTAACGCTGGAAGTTTGTGATAGGTATATAGAATTTTGTATTGATGTTGTTACATCATATGAACTATGGTTTGTAATTTGTATATCGCTGCTGTTCTTCTGAAACCTTGTATCTCCATTTTTTTTTTTTTGCCATAAATCATTATTATTAGTCTCCCTTTATGTTTGTCACAGGGTTTTGCAAATATCTAACCAATAAAAACTATTGAAAAGTGCTTTTCAACTTTGACAGCATAGTGTATTTAATCATTTAAAAAGTACAGTTTCCTGAAAAACGGAATTTGGACATCCGAGTTTTCGGAAGACTGCGACAATAAGTTGTAATAAACGCTGTGTAACATAGAATATGTCTCACCATTTTTAGCGCATTCAAGAAATTGAACATTTATGACCGGTTTCACAGAGAAGGCTTAAGACACTGTCTTAAAGTGATAGTTCACCCAAAAATAAAAATTCTGTCATCATTTACTCAACCTCTTCTCATCAACCTGTATGACTTTCTTTGTTCCGCAGAACACAAAAAAATATATTTTGAAAAATGCTGTTACCTGGACCCCATTCACTTGAATTGGTTTTGTGTCCATACAATAGAAGTGAATGGGGTCCAGTGCTGTTCGGTTACCAACTTTCTTCAAAATATCTTCTTTTGTGTTCTGCGGAAGAAAGAAAATCGTACAGGTTTGAAATGACAAGAGGGTGAGCAAATGATGACAGAATTTTCACTTTTGGGTGAACGATCACTTTAACTGAAAAGAAATTACCCTGACATATCTTAAAATATTTAATTGCCATTGTTTGGTCTCAAGATGCACACTAGTAATGTTTTTATCTGAGACATTTTAATAAAAGCTACTTAAATATCCTAATTTAATTAAGGCCTAGTCCTGGTTTAAGATAAACCTTGTCTGTAAAACCTTGCCATAAATTGTACATGAACTTTTAGCAAAATGAAGGTGTACACGTGTACAGTTTACATGTATACATATATATTGCCTCCAAGCTAGTAGACATGGCAAAAAGCCACAAGTCTCATATACTACACTTGTGTCTGATCCCCTCTCCAGCTTCTGGAGTCTAGTGAGGGAGCTCTTCTCAGGAGACGACGTCACACAGACACCGTCAGGCCATACATCACCGCAAAGCTGGATTATCTCCCAGATACCTTCACCCTGGGAGATGAAAAGACTTACAATGGCTTCTTCAATCGGCCGGTTCCTAACAACCAGCCTTACCTGTGCTTTGTCATGGCTGAACTCAAGGATCAGTACCCTGTCATCGCCAATGAGAAACAGGTACACAGCCTTGATGACATCACAGAATATAAAATACATTTTGAGTAAGAAATCTAAGCTATGCTGTTAAAAATTGAAATGAACATCCAGACAAACATTTTCATGAATATTTGATGACTGTCTGTTTTGTGTGTGTGTGTTGAAAAAAGTATTGTGTGGGTCAGACCAATCACCACAACATACCAACCAATCAGCAATAGAGGGCGTATACACTCATGATGAGGAAGAGAGTGAGCATGTGTTTGCTATTTTGAGGGAGGGGCAATAAACGCAGGGGTGTATTTGTTTGGTTATCGATTTAAAATATCAATAATGTTTCTCAGAAATTACTTACTGCACCTTTAAATCAGTGCAAACCAGTAAAGATCCACTAGATCCACTTGCAAATGAATCATGCAAAGTTAACATTTTAGCATATTCATTTATACATTTCTTCAACCATTCAGGCAGTTTTTGCATATGCTGTGAACACACGTGCCTTGATGCGTCTGTGAGTTATGCCAAAGCTTTGTCCTAATAAGCAGTAAAACTCAATAAGCTTTATTTGTAGAACAAGCATTAGCGTAAACGCCTCAATGATTCCCTCAGTCCCTCTCGCCCCTTTCCACCTTCTTAAATCAAAGAAATCAAACTCTGCACCCTCTCAGCCCTGGAAATAATCATGGCTGAAAGTTATAGCCCTGATCTCCAGAGGATAAATTGAATAAATATGAATAATTTCCTCTCATGGTAGTGTCAGCAGTGTTTGGCATTTTAAGGCTCCGTCTCTGCGCTGTGGATGGAGCAGAAGAATGGATTTGCGCAGCTGGGCTTTGGGAGCACGGAAGCTTGTCCAGATTCTCTTGAAGCTGGGTCTTAAGTATCCCTAAAGCTTAAGCATTAATCTGTCCTCCATGCGTTATGAAGGGGACAGCTTCCATACTCAGCATTTCATAAGCCTTGCCGCTCCTCCACACTATAAACCTCTCTGTCCCCTTGTGGAAACCTCTGCGAGAGATTTCTGATCCATAGAGATTGTTGGGATGCACGTGCATGCTTGTTTAATTAATGAAGTAAAAATAAAAAATGACCTGACAACTTTGGAGTATGTAAGATTTAAAAGAACAAGCATATGTGTTTGTCCGTGGCCTAAGAACACTATCTCAGAGGAACACCCAGCATCCCACATCTTGCATTCGGCTCTCCTGTCGCTTTCCTGCAATGGATTTGTCAACAATGGCACAAAGACACAATAGCTTTAAGAAAAGTGGGACAATGACAAACAATAATGTGTCTATGTGCACAAATGCACACGGCAGAAATTAAGACCCAGTGTCACAGTCCAACAGAAGGACACAGGCCACGGTCCTGTCCCTGGAGGTATAAAATGTAAAGAAAAGGCGGAAGACTGATTGTCTGTGTGTACTAGCATCACCTGAGGCAGATAAACAAGCCTAGAGGAGTGTGAAATCCAATGATAGATAGAGTGTGTAAGCAGAATCGTTTTAAACAAGCGAGCACAAGCAAGCTGAAGATGTTACGAGAGAGAAAGATAGAGAGGTGGGTTAGAGAGGATGTCCAGAGGAGAGAGAGAGAACTTTAGAGAGTGGTGTGCTGCTTTTTAAAGAGAAACATAAGAACCAAACCGAGAGAGCAAAGTGGCTGGTAAAGCCAGATGACGGCCTGTGGCGGCCGAGCTGTTTCTGTCAGATAAAGTGTTGTTTACATTAGCAGAAATCCTGCGCTGAGACCACAGAGCTAAGATGTCATTAACTTGCTCCTCTTCTGCCTCAAGGACAAATACCCGTTCTATCCGCTCGATGGATTTCGAGTTCGTATTCTAGGACTCCGGGTGATATTTATTTATTTATTCACTTGTCTGTTCTGTGAAACATGTTGGCTTTTAACACAGCGTTCTCAAAATGCTAAAAGTTTGTATTTAAGTCCTTATGGTTTTTACAAATAGGCTTTCATATTCATTTTCAGATTTTGTCATTTGATTTTTGTGGGCTGGTTTGATATGTCTGTTTCTGTTTTTGTGATTCTTTGTCACTTTTGACCAGAAAAAATGGACCATTTTAAACCAATATAACATATTTCATATCATTCGAAGGGATAGTTCAACCAAAAATGAAAATTCTGTCATCATTTACTCACCTTCGAGTTGTTCCAAATCTGTATAAATTTCTTTGTTCTGATGAACACAGAGAAAGATATTTGGACGAATGCTTGTAACCAAACAGTTCTGACCACCATTGACTACCAGTGTAGGAAAAATGACAATGGTAGTCTGTTTGCGTTCCTACATTCTTCAAAATATCTTCTTTTGTGTTCAACAGAACAAAGACATTTATCAAGCAATTTTTCCTACTGTGGTTGTCAGTGGTGACCAAGACCTGTTTGCGTACAAACATTCTTCCAAATATCTTTCCTTGTGTTCATCCGAACAAAGAAATGTATACTGAGTAAATGATAGATTTTTTATTTTGGACACAAACAACACAAGTGTGAAGTAAAATATCATATTTATATTACATATACAGTACATATATTATAGAGGTGGAAAGTAACGAATTACATTTACTCGCGTTACTGTATTGAGTAGGTTTTTTGTGTACTTGTACTTTTTTAAGTAGCTTTTAAAATAAGTACAAGTAAAATTACATAAGTATGATTTGTGTGATGTATTGTACTTCGCTATATTTAAAATCACATCCGTTACTGAGTAAAAAAATAATGAAAACATTGCAAGGAAAAAAACGTGACCGGAAATTACTCCAGTGAATAATGGGCGCGAGTTTGTGCCAATACCAGATTAGAAGAGCGATGGAGACGGAGAAGTTAGACTTCGGTATAGTGCACCTGTCCTAAGGTGAAACCCCATCCCCTGGCCACATTTAAGAAACCATTTCAACTTCAAGACAGGATTATGGACGCTGTGCAAACTAGCATTTTATAAAAATCCTTATGTGCAAGAATGTACATAGAGGTAAAGATAAATAATATTTGTACAAATAAGGCTCGTACCCTTGTTGCATTGGTAACTAATAAGAAGTTTGGACAGTTTAGTAAAAGTCAAAACAACATTGGTGCATAATGCTATATTTTAAGTGTTTAATCCCGTTTTGTAGACGCACGCTTCACTAATGTGTCTGTGTTATGGGTCCCGTCTGTGGAACTCGTAGGCAGATTAAAAACCTGAAATTTCAGGAGAAATATACACAAGAAACGGTTTGTGGCTTTCCTCAGATGCGGCTGGCAGCGTCTGTTTATTAAAGAGTACATTCCTCGAGATCATAAAAAATACATTTCATGAAGTGTTTAATTTTGCCGTGTTTGAATGTAAGCAATCTGCCAAGTTGTAAATCCGAAGGTGAACGAATAACAAAGTTATTAGCTTATAAAAAAGGTAATCGACTCCGAATCACGCGAACAAGCCATGACCTGTCCGAATCTTTAACCACAATGTACCTACGTCACTAGAAAAATCCCCGCCTACTGACTGCGAAAACTTAACTCTCTCCTCCCCAAACACTGTACTAGCTCGTTCGTGACGTGTGCATCATGTCTAAGAGAAGCTGTGTTCTATGTAGTGAAACTAAGTCAGTCTTATTTTCACTACCAAAAGAACTTCTGAGGAAAAAATGGTTACCATTTATTTTTCAAACGACACCAAAGGAGTATAAAACCGAACGTTTTACTTTGCCGCGTCATTTTACGAAGATTGCTTCATCAATCTTGGCGCCTTTACTGCAGATACTTAACGTCTTTCCTTAAAGATGTTGCAATACCAACTTTATTTGACCTGTAAGCTCCACCGAATCACAACCTGTAAGTGTGACTCTTTATTTTGTCTTTACTTAAAATTAAATTTGTGTGACGTTATCTCATGTCTGTGTTAGCTAACGTTACCGTTATTTTTGGGTTGTTACTGTTTGTTTACTACGTAGCTATAAACTCGTTGCGCTAATGTAAGTGTTCAACCATAATACATCGCAAAGTCTTTATTTCAAGAACTGCGTGGTGTACTAATGTTTAGTATGCCGTGATAACTAACTGTTACAAGAGAAGTGTCTAAAACAGTCCTTTTTCTTACTGGCATCTGTATAAGGATTAAAGAATGATTCGTCAGACTCGGGCTCGAACTGGTAAGGTAAAATCGACGCCATCTCTCTCTATACACTGTTAATATCCAACCACCTGCAAACCGTAATACAGCAGTAATGATAGGCGGTCCATTTGCGACACATGCTGAACGCGTTTGACCAATCACAGCAGACTAGACCATTTGACCAATCACAGCAGACTAGACCATCTGACCAATCACAGCAGACTACACTATCTGACCAATCAGATCAGACTACGCTGGCGGAAAGGCGGAGATTACACAGATGAATCGCGGAACGAATCATTTGAGAGTCAGTCAAGAAGTAAGGTAATAAAAACTGCTTATTATTACGAAATAATAGTATTTTTACATCATGTATGTACATAAACTTGTTGTCGGACACTCCATAAACCAAAATAAGCCCTTAAAAATATTGAGGAATGTACTCTTTAACATATTTAAACAGTTCAGTCAAATAATCAGTTCTCTTCTAGTTCATCTGTTTCAAAATATTCTTTAAATAACAAGAATAGTGATTCTTTGTACATGTATAGCCTACATATTTCAATCAAAAATAAGGCTTGTATTTAAACCCGTCTCTTCTTCCTCAAAGCACATTACATTGCCTATGAATCTGCAGCAACACATAAGATTGGCTTTAGTCAGCCAATCTATTTTCTGTATGAGCATGTGAAAAAAATAAACTATTAACCTATTCATCAATTTTTACATCAATATGACCTGAAATACAACCCCAACTCATGTGACAAAAATAACCATTGTATCAAATATACACTTTTCTTATTATCGTGAATACAATATATACCGTTTGAGTCCTTTTACCTGAAACAATACGCCCTTTTCACATGACGTCACGCATCTTCTGTTCTGCCGCGAAGCAGTGTATCATTACTTCCGCTAGCACTCCAGTTCATAAGGTGGCGGTAATGCATCTATAAGCTGATTTGCCAACCGCCAGTAAAACTCAAGAAGAAGTTACTTCCGCTAGCGCCTCAGAATGGAGTTTACCAAGTGGTTTGCACATCTGCCACAAATACGTCTAGATGATGTACAACTTCTTGCAGACAAATTTTCGCTAACGACAAGATCAAAGCTAGAGAAAGGATACAAATTCTTCGTTGAACAGTACCTGTTTGATTATGAAGGTAAGTGTTTTGTTTTCTTTTTGTGTTAGCGAAGGTGCTAGGATAAGTACTTGAATACGTGTTCTGTCAGTTTTTTTTCCTCACTGTTGTTAAATTCCAGCGCGACGGCAAAACGGAAGTTCTTCTCCTTCTTCTTCTTGTTTGTTGCAAGACGGATTGTGGCTACCCGATCCGTCCCGGAAACACGATTTGTTCCGCGCATGCGCGAACTGACGTCACTTCCTTTCTGAAATAAATCGAAACACTTTACGGCAGTTTCGGGTATGTAGGCTATAGACTGACTGCTGTTGTTTTACACTCGGAGTTTAATATATATATTTTTTATACATTTTGTATTACATTTATTAATAAATGTATTTATTATATCTGTACAAGTTTCTTTTTTCTTAATTTGTTTCTTACAATGCTTTGAGATATTTCCTGGCTTGTTAAATTGTTGCTGAATTATAATGCATGTTTGTTTTAAGGTGGTCATAAAAAATAACTACCCGATCCATTTCGGTTAAAATGTAGTTAATATGTGGCACAAATTAACTTCATTGAATTAAATAAATGGTCAAATTAAACTGAATTGTTTAAATTTGCTAGACACAATTTGGAAAATACAGATGTGCATACAGATGTGTTTTCTTTCTATTCATTTTCTAAAGATAGGTTCTACATAACTGTTCTAGATATTTAACTGCATTTAAGAAACACACAGAATACAGTTATATATATATTCTTTCAATTTATTTATACATTTGTTCCATTCCTCACTCACACACGCTCGCTCACTCACTCACGCGCACACTCTCACTCACACACACACACGCACACTCTCTCGCACGCTCTCTCTCTCGCACGCACACTCACTCACTCACACACGTGCACACACACTACATTTCTCTTTGTAGAACATAGCATTGACCTTTAGGCCTTGGTCATCAACACAGTACGACAAAAATGTTTCCATGTCTTCTTGGTAATGAAATATAAACAAAAAGGCATCCTTCGCCTCAGAGAATTGACCCCCCAAGAGGTTCTTGATGGCATTTTGTTGATCACCCCTGTGCATCTGCAAAAAGGCAGGCTCTGTCACCTCCCCACGGAATAAGTGTCTGTGATTCTGTACCCAGTACCACGCTGTATTTAGGTCTCGGACAATGGTTGGCTGCTGCACCTATTGAAGTAAATGAAGTTTATGCTTCATTCTAATTGGTTGACTAATTAAATGGCCTATAGTCATTTATTCCTTACATAGTAAAATGGCACAACAGTTATACTATTTATTCAGCAATCATGCAAATGCTTCATGTATAACCACTACTGTATAATCATTAACCTTATCAATGTCCTTGTCATCCACAACTCTTCTGCTGGGTGACAGTTTGGTGGTGGTGAATTTCGACACCCTAAACACAGGCTCAACGATCCCCTGAAGGAGTTGGGATGCTTCTTCGGTCCAGTATGCAAACCTCTGTCCATGCCTTTGAAAATATATGTAAATGTATATGAACTCTATGTAATAGCTTTAGCTAACTTAATACAGCCAAGATACTGAAATTATATCTGTAGAATTTTTAACATATCTTTATTGGCATCAGCCATTAAAAAAAACATTGACCACTAATAAATATAACTTGTCAATCAAAAAGGTATACAAAAACCAGAGATGGCAAAAGTTCTTAGCTATAGATACTTGTACAGAAAAAAACAGGAAAATTTTGAAAAGTAAAGTACCACCTCTGTAGTGTATTACCCATTCTTTCACATCATGGATTTATGTAGACCAGTAGTATCCAGCAACAACCCTGTTTTGAGTGTCTCTGATGCCACAGTGATTGCCAGTTCCAGGGTTATCATGGCACTCCGCAAGAACAGACCTCTTCTCTTCCTCGGACAGGACAACTAGCCGCATGTACTGTTTAATTGGGCCGGTGTAGAAGAGTCTGTCGCCTGTTTGAAGAAGGAAAAAAAAGCATGAAAAAGTTGCAGTTAAAAGAAATATCATATTATCTGATATCTGACTAAAATTAAACTCCATAAAGGTCAATAAAAACATCACATAAATTTAACCAATTTTATATATAAATTGATTTTATAATTAATATATAAAATAATGCACAAATCACACTACAAAGAAAGAAATTTGTAATGGTTTTAATGGTAAAAGCTTATGGTTCATAGTAGTATTTTAATGTAAACCATTAGCATCTCTGTGAAGGGTTCTATCGTTTTCTTATTCTATACGGGAATTTAACAAGTACAGTTAATGTAGCTCGATATTTTAAACATAACTTTGTAAATTAAGCACATGACCCAGGTTGTAACAGATTGTCAGTTCTCCTTTTAATTATAAAATCGCTTAACGCAATTTAATTACATTTGATGATAAAATTCGAAGACGCCCGGAACAGGTGTAATGCCGAGAAATGCACCCCTGCCAGATTCCGAGCTGGTCCCAGGCCGAGAAGACTGTCGTAAAACGTCGGCTATAACAGGAAGTGACGTCAGTTTCGCGCATGCGCGGAACAAATCGTGTTTCCGAGACGGATCGGGTAGCCACACGGATGTTATGATACACTGCTTTGCAAAAAGGCGGAAGTTAAGTGACGTCATTGTGAAAAGGGCGTATTACACTGAAATACGTAAGTTAACTTACAGATGTGCCTATTAACGGTCACCGTTTAAGATTCACAATGAACACATTACAAATTTCAATATTTCTCCACAGTAAGTAAGTTAAGTTATTTGATACCAAACACAAAAAAAACATTAACTTACTCGGTATTACATCAATGTTTGCAAAAAATATTTACTATTGTAATAACATACCTGAAACTTCAGGAGAAATATACACAAGAAACGGTTTGTGGCTTTCCTCAGATGCGGCTGGCAGCGTCTGAGGTAAACACACGCACGTCACCATGACAACCCCTAGGCGCCCCCTTTTGGCAGAGACCGGCATTGCACTGTTTTTAAAACTCAGTGTGCTACAGTAATAATTTAAACAGGCTCGGAACACACATTAATAAAACATAAATAATTACAAATACACATTACAATGTGGATACATGTATGTATACCACATCTGCACTACATTTACGCAGTGTGTATGGAACCGAACTGAACAACTTCTGCTTTAATGACATATTTAAATGTGCATCATACTCTCTCTTTTGTAAGTGCGGGGCAAGAAAGTCATATGAAAATGTGCTTGCTATTTCATGCGTTTTGAAAAGCCTCGCAGCCCTGCCATACAGTGTTGCCAGATCATTGTTGAAAAGAACAGAAAACAATGACAAGCACATTTATTTAGCACTTTATTAACTATATAATGTATCTGCAGCTTCATAAGAAAAGACTAAACAACAAATGCGAAAATCTTAAAAATAAGTAAACAAGGCAACACCGCGAGAGCGCGCTGTGAAGCTCTGAACATAAACAAAACACTGTCTGTGTTTTAGTTCAAATTGCCTCACTTAACCAGTCTTTGACCGAAAACAGCAGATACGTATCAAACAGATTAAACTCTTGGGATTCATGTTTCTTGTTCACTGCAATCAACGGCAAACATGTTGCCATGGTAACGATCAGGTTACAACGGTAAGTCATCACATTTACTCTCATTCCGTCCAAACGTGGAACCATTTAAACGTGGTTTCAATGCTGAAACTTAGCAGTGTGTACCATTTGATTATTTATTAAGAAAACAAGGCTTACAGTCTTTTTTAAGGCTTAAGAAAATATTTATTGATTTAAGAATTGTTTCGTTAATATTTCTGCTATAGGATTCTGTGATATTTCTGCAAAACAAGGCAAACATTCTTTATTTGTTGCAGTGCACTTGTAACCCGTTTTAATATATAAAATTAGGCACTATGATGACTAGTGTTGTTGCACAAGACAGGAGAGGCCCCCCCGCTTTTAAAAAGTAATTTTTACTTTGAGTAAATTTTAAACAAGCTACTTTTACTTGAGTAGATTTTTTGACTGGTAATTTTACTTGTACTCGAGCACAATTTCATCAAAGTAGTAGTACTTGTATTTGAGTATAATACTTCTTTACTTTTTCCACCTCTGATATATTATACAGTATGTATTAACATTAACATTAAAATGTGTCACATGAGCAGAAGAGATAACACAACTGCTTCATGACTTCCCAAGTCTCCTAGAGCTAATATCCTTTTTATCTCTTCAATTAATATCTGTGCACTCTTGGAAGAGTCAAGCTGAGCCGAGGCAGTGATCCAGATTACAGCGGTCCGCTCTGCTGTCACAGGGCAGTCAAAGGGGTTTGGCCCCTTGGCCCCTAGGGAACTGGTATCCGTGTGGATGCCCTCTCCCAATTCTGATAAAGAGAGCATTAGTGACAGCCTCTCTCTCTCTCTTTCTTTTGCTGTCTTTCCACCCTTTTCCCCCTCATTCTTTTCATCTCGGACAGTTTGTGAGGCAGAATCCCAGGCTGTCCCCGGGTGTGTAGATGGAATTGGGCACAGCAGAAAGATGTCTCATTTATGTCCCTTCACACTTGCTCTTTTTTCTTCCTGTCGCTTCCTCCTTCCCTCCAGCCAGCTCACTATCACCACGGTTTGAGCACTAATGAAGAGGATATGATTCCTCGTCTCTGCCTCCATTTATCAAAGCCAGAGAGCGAGAGAGAGACGTCTTGAGAATGAATTGTCCTTGCTGTATATTTTAACACATTCACACCACATTCTTACCCTTTTACAATTTGCTTTCCTGTATTGCGTGTACAAAGAGTGCATATTTTCCATGTTGTCGTACGCACAGCGAGGTATGACTTGTGTTAATGAAAGGTGAAGGAGTGCGTAACAGGGTTAACAGGATCCTTGTAAAGGGAACATAGTATGACATAGTATAAAAATTGGAATGGTCTCTTAATTTTTTTCTGTGGCTATATATTTTTCCTTGGCTATATATCTCCATTTACTGTATGTATGATTAAGTTTCTTCAGTTCTTTAAGTATGACCTCTTTCTCTTTGTGCAGCGGATCTTCTCAGCCAGCCCATACTCAGATCCCATCGTGGTGTCCATGGATAACAGAAAGCTGGCACACAGCATGGAGCAGCCTGAGATGCTTTGGGTCATGGGCCCTGTGCTCGCCGTGGTGCTCATCATCATCATAGTCATCGCCATCCTGCTCTTTAAGAGGTGAGCAGGAGCTTCCACATCACTCATTCACACCAACAGCAGGGTCCCCAAAGGTTCACTTGTTGTAGCTTTACAGGATTTTAAATTGCAATCATAGATTTGAATTATTATAGTGTTGGTATTTTCGTTTTAGTTTAATGTTTAGTATGGACATTTTTTTATGTGAATGTATAGAACTGCAAACAGTTTCATGCTAAGATAATAAAAAATGTTTAACGTTGGGATTGGGCAACGTAGCAAAACAAATTTCAGTATTTCATTTACAGTAGTAAAGTAAAAATTAGTAAAGTAAAAAAATATACAATAAGATTTGAGATATAATAACTGATGTATCATAGATATTCGCATCAGAAACATAATTATATCTATAGTTTTGTTAATAGAGGTATAAAAAGAACCCCCCATGTAATTGAATACACATCTGAGAGCACTTTCAGTTCACTAGCTGTGATAAATGAAGGTACCAGCCTTCTCAAAGCCCGGTTTCGGAGGAATACACCTCTGCTCCACTTCATCCGGTTTCTGAGCCATGGTCTGAATTCAGGTCTGCTTTGTACATGAAACACGATGTGGCTAATTTTAGCGAGCTTTCCCGCGGAGGGAAGAAAAGGAGGACATTATTCATAATGACATCTTGACTCAGCCGAATAAAGCAGACATGGCGCTCGCGGCGTGACCCGGTGGTCCCGTTCACAGCGTAGATACAGTACTGACTAATATTCCCTCCGGTCCGTCTTCGTAATATCCCTTACTTCACACAAAACCTTGTTTTTGTGGTTGTTTTTTCTACACAAATCTAACATTTCGGCCCCCTAACGGCTGAGAATTCTTGGGTGGCATCTCGAATCCAAAGCAGACCTGAGCACAGATTCCCTTTGAAATAGCAGAGTCAGCTTTCAGTCTCGGCAGGCGAGCGATTGTGTGTCAGTGCTGCCACACCCTGCTGATTCTACTGTAAATGCTCTCATCCTGCACTGCCCTCCGCTGTGAGCCAGACAGTCAAGCCTCTTGCTTTGCTATTAAAAGGCTGACGGATTCATAACTGGCCTTTTGGTGCGTTTGAGAGTTTCTCTCTAATCTGACCATCTTCTAAACGTTTCCAAATGTTTCCTTCCCTCGCTCTAATGCAGCAAACAGGAGAGGTAGGTCCTTTCAGATCATGCACTGGTGTCGATGTCACGCTTTATCATTTCACATCATCTGTCATAGCCTTCATAGGGTCTGTAGGTGTGGCCGGATGGGCTACTGTTCATCTGCATATTGTTTTGAATGACTGCCCATCATCCAGAGCAAGTTTAAATTGTGAATACAGATGGACAGTAGCTCACCCTAACACCCGGTTGTCCTTGAAAGCTCCAGTGCTTTGGGTGAAGTTGTCACAGTGGTGCATGCTCTATGTTTACTGGTGGTTGTGATGTGTTGTTTTTTTTTTGCCGTGCTGTGTTCATTCTCTCTGTGTTGATCCTGCACTCCCTCGTGAAGGTCACACCGAGCGAACGTGTGCAATCAGCCTTTCTGCTGTCTCACCTGAGCCCTGAATGGCCCATTGTAAAGGAAATGCCAGCCGGATGGCTGCTGAAATAGAAATGTTCTCCTCTTCAAAGCTGACATTTCCCTCCACCCAACCGTTCTGTGTGTGTTTTTTCTTCCCTCTTCTTCCTTCTTAGTCTTTAATGTGCAAAATCTTTCGCACACACACACGGAGCAAAATGCCTACTTGCTGTTATTTTTATCCCTCCATTTGAGTCGTTCTTTAATTCAGAGCCCCTTACAAATGGCTTCTTTTAGCTCCTGGTGTATTAACTTAACGCTGAATAATTGAAGTGTGCCGGGGCCTATTGTGCGTACGCCGGTGGAGATGGCGCTGGAATATTACGCTCTGAGAGGGAAGAGGAAAAAAGCCGCTGGTGATTAGCGCTTGGTGTTATTAAGCAGCATATGCTGAAGACCCTTCGGTGCGGCCCTCTTCAGGTTTGAGCATACAGCTTGGCTTTATGAAAGACAGAAAATGCCTGAGTGCCTAAACTGTGCTCAGAACCTTACAAATGGAGTGCAGTGAGATGTGAAATTTCCAGTGCGGTTGGCACTCCCGTTTTAGTCGGGGATTTGTGTGCATCTGAGGATGGGTTTCCACCAACAGATGTTTTGCGTCTCCGCGCGTGTGTGTGCCACCGCGCGACAGCTTTACCTGCTGGAAGAGCGCACTTGGGAGTGCAGGTGCTACAGTGGCGTAATTACCCGGTGTTGTGCCATCCAGCTGATGTGCTAATTACCTAGTCGCCTTGTTTTCCCCACAAACAAGGAGCGTCGCACCCTGAATATTTAGTGAGCTAGATAACAGAGAGTTGAGAGAGGTACTGAACAGACGCTTGTTTTAGGGTTCCGTTTTAATCTTTCTGACTCGCACACAACCCAATGGAATCCTACTAAAAAAATAAGAACCATCACAGAAAGTCTAAGGGATTTAATGGTTCTAAAGGCAATTTATTTGGTTTCAATGGAAACTATAATGGTCTCTGTTGGCCTTTACTGGTAACGTGTGAAGTTCTGATGATGAAATGTTATCTGGCCGAAGGCAACCGAAAGAACACTATTCAATTTTACTGGAGTAAGGCCCAAAGGAATGCTTGTAACCAAACAGTTATTGGCCACCATTGACTACCATAGTTAGAAAAAGAGGATTTGGAATATAGTGCAATGTTACAATACACTTATCAAATATGGTTTTTTTTTGTCCTTTTTAAATAAGTTTGATAGCCCTGATCAACATTCACTTTCATTTTATGGAAAAGAGCAGCATCATTTTCCTTTAACACAAATGAGTTGGTTCATAGCTTGTGGAGCTGTCCATATTCCACTTTCTCACACAACTAAGCTTTCATCCTTTTTTGATGTTGTTGTTTGTGATATTTTTAGTTTTCTGTGTTAAATCTTCTAAATATTATGTCAGTCCTTGACTGGCATCTGAATGAATCAATAGAAGCCGCCACGCTGACTGTATTTTTCTCTTACAGGAAAAGGGCATCACCCCTACCCAAAGATGATCATTCTAGTGGTGTGAAGGACTGTCTGCTGGCCAACTCATCCGATCCTGTCGAAATGAGGAGACTCAACTACCAGACGCCAGGTAACAAACTGGCACAGAATACCATACACAGTATACACACAAACTTGTCTGACGCATATACACGCACACACACAATGTTTAATATATTTGCTTATTTCCATATGCGCAATGCAGCGACACATATTCTCCCCATCTCTGGCAGAGCTCAGGTATTACATCATCTGTCTCTCGTCGGGTTAGGCTGATATTATTTTCTTTGTGAACAAACACACGTCAGCATATGCCAGCAAATATGTAATTTACCATAAACAGGATGTGTTTGCACACACGCGGGCAGACATTAACTGAACTGACAGCGTGTCTTTGTAATCAGAGCGATCTGTCACTGCCGCGCGGATCTTCTAATCCTCGCGGTCCGCCTACCGTGGCACATGATAGAGGAGATGCTTTTAGTCTCGAGAGTGCATCTCAAATATAAGGCACACATACTGTTTACAAATACTGTTTTTTTTAAGCAGCTGCTTGCGTTGAGCAGTTTGTTTTTAACTCTATCTTTGTATATTTAACATATCATAGACAGACAGATGTTCATCCAATTCATTTTACATTTAGCATTGATGTGGAAAAACAGTAGTTTTGTTCAATTTTTCACAGTGTGGTTTTAGAACCGCAAAAGACATTTTGGTACTTAATTCACAGCGTTGTATAAAAACAAATGTACTGTTGTTTTATGACTTTCTGCCGGCAGTGCAAGTATACTGATGAAGCAGTGACTGTCAGAAAGCGTAATGACCCGCTCTGGTTTACATTCCATTTATGGCTCTATTTGTCATCGTGTGGCATTGAATTCAGGTGGAAAGCTGTTTTTTGGAGTTCCTTTACTCATAGTCTTATCTGCTTTGAGTGTCTCATATGAACTCAGTTCACCCAAGGCCCTTGCACCCTTTCAACCCATCTTCGTTAATTAGTCCTCCTGGCTTCCATTCCCAAGGTGAGTGAGAGGCAGAGCCGGATGAAGGTAGAAAATGTCATGCCTGCCTCTCTCTCCTCTAATAGCTGAAAGGGGCCAGTGAAGCTGGGCTTTTACAGACCCCTCTTAGACCCTTTCAATCCTGAAGAGCACACCATTACCACAGGCAAAACAGCTATACGCCTCTTTAACAATAAAATCCCACTTCTGAAGCCAGCGGTTTCTATACCACAAGTGCACGTCAGAATGATGTTGTGTAATATTTTTGTGCTGTTTGGGAGTGCAATGGCTATGCTAATGTAAAGGGTAAAAGGTGTTGCTTTAGCTACAGTACAAACACTTTTAGATTCCATGGGTTGATTTGTAGTATTTTTAACATAGACATTTTGTTATATAGGTCACATTTAAACTTTATATTGCAGTATGCCTATAAAATGCATTTTATGTACAGATTTTATTCCAGACTTTGAATCCTACAATATGACGTCCATCATACGACATTTTAATAACAATGATTATGTAACAAACAAGTGAATTGTAAACCATTTTAATTTAGTTTATTTTAAAACGGATTTGTTGTCATTTTTAGCAATGTTTCTCAGTTACCACAGCCAGCAATTTTGCCATAACGTTTTGTCAAATAGTATTTTGATAACCAAGGAAAAAAAATTCAGTGAAGAGCATACTTGAGTTGAAATATGGAAAAAAATACAATGAATTACCTTTGTAAACAGAATATTGTTTCAGTCAAGCTTTCTCACATTGTAACAAACAGTATTAGTTACAAGGGTGTATTTAGTATACAGCATGTTAGCTGTGACTTTAGCCTTAGCAAAACAAATCAGTCTATTGTTACAAAAGTGTTAAAATTCCTGAAGTTAACATTTCATTTCCTCCACTGAATATTAAACAGTATATAAAATCCCCTTTTAGTAAAGTGACAAAAATCACAGTATTCTTTTGTAATGCATATTGTCACTGTCCTTCTGAAACCTCGAGGTTTCCAAATTCGCAGTTTGCAGGAAATGGAAAAAACAATGAACTAAATTTAAATGATTACTACTGTGTTGTCCAAGTTGACAAGCACTTTTATACTTTTATATTATTATTATTATTAATACTTAAATACTTAATTTATCGGTTAGATATTGGCAAAACCCAGTAAGAAACATAAAGAGTGGCCAATAATAATGATTAATTGTAAAAATAAAAATCGCGAAATATGGAGATAAGAGGTTTCAGAATGACAGCAGCGATATTATTGTGTATACATTTTAAGTAAACAAACTCTAGCAGGAGTGTGAATGAGCAGGAATGTCTCGTGTTGTACCTGCATTAACCGCAGGAATCGTGCACTTGTTGCTGTTGTTTTATCGCATATAGCTGTCAGATAATGTTTCCAGTCCCGTATCTGCAGTTGTCTGGTTACATCTCATTTCAGTTTTAATGACCTTGGACATTTATTCATTTCAGTTCCAGGACATCTGCGATTAGCTTTGCCTGCTTTGCATGCTGGGTTGTAGCTCTTCTCTGCCTAATTAGCTTACTGTTAACATGGATGTAGCCTGTGCTGTATTCTACTGCTTATTGCACCATTAGCCTCTACTCATGTGCTAGAGAACAGTGCTAATTGTATGTAAATGCTGAATATCTTCAACTCAGTTCAGACGAGATGACTATATCAGTGGAGAAGGTATTAAAAATGATAGTTCACCCCCCAAAAAAAATCTGTCATCATTTACTCACCCTCTTGTCATTTCAAACCTGTATGAACACAAAAGAAGATATTTTGAAAAATATTGTTAACTGGACCTCACTTGCATTGGTTTTGTGTCCACACAACAGAAGTGAATGGGGTCCAGTGGTGTTTGGTTAGCAGCTTTTTTCAAAATATTTTCTTTTGTGTTCTGCGGAAGATCACTTTAATATAAGGTACAGTGTCTAATCTTTATGTGGTAGCGTAATATGTCGTGACAACTACAAGACGTTCAATTCAAGAGCTTTGTTGTCAAATGTACTTTGCAGGTAACAATAAGGTGAAAGTAGCGATTATGTCTTTTAAGAAGTGTTACGAACTTCTGGATCAACTTCCTTTTGTCCAAACGCGGACGTTGAGTTTAAACTAGCGTTATTATTTTGGTTATTTGATTAGGTGCCGCTAGTGACGCAGAAAAAAACTGTTAACTTCGCATCGTAGCACCAGCACGTGGCTCTTATATTCCATCAGAGCTATGCACAATATGTCTATATGCTACTGGAGCTCATAGCAAAGCGATCAGGGTTTTAACATTGGATTAGTGTGGTTGATTGAGAGAGCATCCCTTGTTCCTGCTATTGTTTCACAGTAATGAATGCATGGAGTAGCTGGCAAGGGGGCTCATCCAGACATTAGTGTTCACTGTGGACATAATGAAGTCATAATGGGGAATCATATCCAGCCATGTCCCATTAAACATCTCGGTCCTGCTCATTCGTCCTCACCAGCACAACCACTGAAATCCTAAAAGCAGATTGTCTGTAATGCAAACCGCTGACCTTCCCTCATTAGACAGCCAGCCATTGCTTTTCTTCAGTTTCAGCTTGATCTATCTGTCTGTATATGTATTGTGTAATATGTACAATTTAAAAGTTTTTTTTACCTATTTTTGTCCTCTTATTTTTTCAGGAATGAGAGAACACCCACCCATTACAGTTTGTGACCTGGCGGACCATATTGAGAGACTCAAGGCCAACGACGCCCTCCGCTTTTCTCAGGAGTATGAGGTAAGCTGGTGGACATGCATCACCTCTAATATCTACCATTATCTAAAATGAGACCAGTTTAGTTATGCCAGTTTTACCGTTCGATTCCCAACATGTGTATGTGCTGTAATATTACATTTTCTGTGTTATAAACTATTTGTTCATGATTTCTCTATTGCCTCTGTGATATCAATAGATTCTCCTGCCGTCGATGTTTAGAGCGTCTGTATTCAGTGTTATGACAGCTGTTGCACACTTGCGTCTCTCTGATAACCAGATGCTCATTTTCCCCGTGTTGAGACTGAGAACTATTATATTTCACTACGAGCGATTTTGCAAGCATGCCTGTCAGTCATCTCCCCAAAGGTGTAGAATTATTAAAAGATCAGACCGTGTTTGCATCTGTGAAGTAGATTCCCTGTTGAGGTTTTGAGAAATGTTAAGTGTGGATGTTTTCGTAGAGTCCATGTCTCAGAAATTCTGATGCAAGCTTTTAGAAAATAGAATAGAGGGTGAGAGATTCAGCAGTGGAAAAGATATTGATTAGCCAAGATCACACAAGTCTTTTTATTTAATCCTTTGCACTTTTTTCTTCCACAGTCTTATTTATAGTAACACTATAATTATCATTTTTTAAACCAAACCTTATTTTCTAAGTACGTATGCGTCTGTGGAAAAGAATATTTAGAGACCTGTTTTTTAACAATAGATTTCATTTAATGATCTTTATAGAATATTAGAGCTAGTCAGCACCCATACGTGGCACATTTCTCCTTCCGCCCTCACTAGCCAAACAGTACTCGCTGTCTGCTCTTGGCATGTCATGATGTCATCTCCTCCTGTCAAGGAAGACCCCCTCTCAAGAGGACAGATGGTTCCGCTTGGGCCAATGGGAGTAGTCTAGTCCAGCCAGCATGAGCGAGGCAGCGGGACACCATCACGTTTATTGGCTCCGTTCTCTGCTCAATACGTTCTTTGCTCGGTTTCATTGTGTCCCCGTGTTTCACATGGTTATATCTGCCAAATATTATCGCCACCTACTTCCCTTGGCCTTGTAATCGCTGGAAAACAAATGTCAGACTAGAAAAGAACAAGGTCCCTTGTCACAAGCGTGACGCTTAGAAGACGTTTAAAGACCCCTTGGAATGTTTAACATGCTTAGGGCTGTTTTCGTTCCTGTGCAGCCTTTCTTTTGAAACAGGAAGTTGGAGTGGGGCTTAAAGGGACAGTTCACCCAAAAAAAAGTTCTGTCATCATTTACTCACCCCCTAGTTGTTACGAACCTGTGTAAATTGAGTTTTTCTACAAATAAAGATATTTAGAAGAATTTAGCATCTAAACAGATCTGGGGCACTATTGACTTCCATAGTAGAGAAAAAACTCTGGTGCCTGGTTTAGTTTCCCATCTTCTTCAAAGCAGTTGTTCCTTTTCTTTTCTTCCACAATTTATACAGTTTTGGAACAACTTCAGAGTGACTAAATAATGACAGAATTTTCCTTTTTCTGTGAATTATCCCTTTAAGTTTGGTTTTCCAGCAAATCTAGAGTTTGGGGTTTTCGTACTATAACACCCTTCTGGCATCTATATTACTACCTGAATATTTGCGTACTAGTTCAACCCAGAAGTCAGCTGTTCTTGAATGCTATGAACTTAATACACACATAAACCAGAATATAGAAAGCTCCTCGAGTGTTTGCTGTCTCATGAAATCCTTCTGTCTGTCTTAAAGCTCTCTGAAGAGCACTCGCGGTCTCCACCGGTGACAAGTGCAATAGCTAACATGCCCGTCAGCCACTGATTCTCACCAGTAACAAGCCTATGTTTGTCAACCCGCTAGAGCCCTAGCTTTTAATAGGAGCTGGTGCTCACCTCCCACTGCTATCATTATCCGCATCTCTCAAGCTTGTCAGCCCATGTAGTGACAGCTTATATTCGCTCGCCTTGTTTGCCAAGCAACGGCAGTCAGCATACCAGCTGTCTCTTTTGCACATTACCTGAACTTATGCACAGAAGCTAATGGCGAGGTAAATGCTCGCTCGCTCATAAACTGCCCGAGCGACGCGCTTCGGTATGACTATTTATTATTGTAAAGCACAGAAGATTCGCTGTTGAAACCCAATTTAGATTTAAATTAAACAGACAATCGGTTTACAGAGGTACAAGTTGTAAAGGATGTGAGGAAGACGGTGTTATTCCAGATGAGGTGAGAGGTGTAGAGGTTGATGGACATTGAGTCAATCAGAGCCTTGTCCAGAGCAGACAGATCAATGCTGAATAACAAGAGACCCCGTGACATTATTGACTGGCCGAGGAGGCTGCTGCATATTGCTGCCGATCGATGCTCGGATACGACCCACGGTGTCATTTGAGCCGAGGAGCCTTGTGACTCGAGAAACAGAGGAAGAAAGTGATAGCCCTCGTTTGTAATACTTTGTAGATGTCAGATTGAGGAATCCAGGTACCAGAGCTGTACAAAGTGTATCTTTTAAGTCCTAAAAATAAGAAAGAATGAAAAATTCTTGATGTTCATTGAAATTCACAATTTCTTGTAATTGCAATATGTTCTAATGTCGATTATTTACCAGGAAATGAACAAGACCAGTTTTCCTTGTGTCGACAGTAGCAGCAATAGACTTTAGTTAAGTAATAACCAGGTGCAAACACTGGACAGCTGAAAGACACAATAACAAACCATCATTTTTTACTTGCTGTCTTATTCTCACTCGAGATTAGACTGGACAATATCAATTTTTGGTTTATTTTGCTGGATGAGAAAATCCAAAATCTCAAATGCAGATACCTGCTAAAAGTTTACGAGTACACTATCATATAGATGAGCTTAAAGCTTACAGACCCGTTTTAAGAATCCAAACACTAATGAAATAAAATAATGAAATAAAATAATAAAATAATGTTTGTGATTACTTTAGTATGTCTCATAAATCTCTCTTTTTTTTGGTTATCAGTGTTGGTACGTTACTTTTAAAAAGTAATTAGTTATAGTAACTAGTTACTTCTCACAAATAGTAATTGTTAAATGAATGAAATGGAAACTAAATAGAATGAATTATTTGTATAATACATTGTGCACTAATCTACACTATTTTAATGTGGCTCTGGGTCAGTGTGAGAGAGGATAGTTTCACTTTCGCTTTGGTAATGTTATAGTTATGTGTTACCCGCAGCAGTATCCCTGTCTCATTCCATCCATTTAAAAAAGTGTCTGTGCTTTGCTTCACATTGCCGTGACATAAAGGCAGATAGTAAACAAACGCACACACAGGTTGTAGCATCATATGTTTTATAGTGCAGCATGGATGTATACGTTTTCAGCACGTTTCAGTGTGGATAGGCAGAATTTGGAAAACATGTGAAAATGCTAGTGTGGTCGAAGACCGTTTTAAAACGAAAACTCAGTTTTCAAAGGGAAACATATGGACAAGGTCTCACTTACTAATTTTGTGGCGGCATGTGACGATGTGAGGTGCATTAGATTATAATTACTTGCCACCGACGTGGAACCTCTTTCTTCCTGGGCATAAGTTGCACGTTACATACACATTCCTTGTGCTTATATTTCCAGTTTGCGAAAGCTCCAGTTTGCGAAAGCTACATTTCAACTTGTTGCTCTTGCCATCGCTCTCTGACTCCTAGGCGTTGGTGTACTCTGTGCGACTGTGTTTGTGTGTGAAAACCTGCCCTACTCTGCCTCTGTTTGGCAAAAGATGAAAATGTACTTTACCTAAGCCAATCATCATCAGTTATGCGGTTATCTCCCACCCCACTCACACCGATAAAATCAGTTAAGTGTCCCACCCCCCAAAAAACTTTGCAGGTCCTTTGGATGAGAGAGAGCCTACTCGGATGAAAACTGCTTCAGTGAGCTCAACTATAGTAACGCTGCATTTTATTGTCAGTAATGGTAACGGCGTTGTAACGGGGGAAACAGTAATTCATTTGATTACTCATTACTGAAAAAACTAACACCGTGTCTACACCGGATGCGGCGCGACAAGTGACAATAGAATGCATTAGAACCCATTATCATTTTAAATTTTGTCCACACCGGATGTGGTGCAGTGCACATTGCGCTGCATCCGGTGTAGACACGGTGTCACGCTGTTAGTAAGGCCGTTTAGTTATTCCCATCATTGTTGGTTATAATGTCTCCCAAAAACGTGTACATGCTGGATACCTTTAAAGGGATAGGTTCACCCAAAAATGAAAATTCTGTCATCATTTACTCACCCTCTTGACATTTCATACCTGTATGACTTTCTCTCTTCGGCAGAACACAAAAGAAGATATTATAAAAAAATGTTTTTAACCGAACAGCACTAGCACCTATTCACTTGCATTGGTTTTGTGTCCATATACAATAGAAGTGAATGGGTGTCAGCACTGTTCGGATACCAACTTTATTTAAAATATCTTCTTTTGTTCTGCAGAAGAAAGAAAGTCATACATGTATGAAATAGCAAGAAGGTTTTAATAGATCAACACAGGTAATGACATCCACCCATTCCTGGTACTGCATAAACTCATGCAAGCTGCCAGTGATGTTCTGAATGCTGCGGGTTTTCCTCAAGATGTGTTCACCTGTCTCTTTAAAACTTCATGTCTGTCTCCATAAATCCGCAGTCTCTTTGTTAAGTCTGGTATTCCTCAGACATTGCACTTTCCTCCTCACTTCTGTCAGCAGGAGCGAAAACAAGTGCAGGCATGAAGTCCACATGGACACCTGTATTCCATTGTATGCCACTCTGAGCGTGTGAATGCACTCTCCTCCACATGAAACTCCCATCCTAAATCTAGCATCAAACCCACATGAGTCCAGGTATAGACAAAGAGAGTCATAGGAACTATTGTCAGAGCCTCATGCAGTGATCTAGTTTGATTTATGGTGTTAGAGAACACCGAGCCATCTGTTGTTTGCTTCTGATAACAAAACTGATGAACTCTTACTGCAGGGCAGGTGATCCCTAGTAAGGACCAGAACTCAAATATACCCACAAAGGGGTCCAAATTATGGCTCTTGAGCTTTGTCAGTCCATCGCTTTTAACCCCTGGTGAGAAAGTCATCACTGGTTCTTTTGCGTCTGCCGTTAAAAATATCGGGTTGCTATAGAAACAAAGCCTCTCTTTCTGAAGTGATGCTAGTTCAAATATACCCCCGCGGCACTCCGTGGGATCAAGCTTCAAACAAGGTTCCTCAAAAGACTGAACAGATTTCTCTCTCTCTTTCTCTCTGTCCCTTGTTTTTTTTCACGACAGTCCGTTGATCCCGGACAGCAGTTCACTTGGGAGAACTCCAACTTGGAGGTCAACAAGCCAAAGAACCGTTATGCCAACGTTATTGCTTACGACCACTCGAGGGTCGTTCTTACCCCTGTGGACGGTAAATGCCAAACACTGTTGACCTTTATCATTTCATTAAAGTGCAAATGTGTGTGTATGTTTAGGAATGCCGCAATTACCACAAATGCAGAGGCACGTGTTGATTCAAGTTGTCTACCAATGAGTTAATATTTCCCCGTTTTTAACTCCCTGCAGGTGTTCCAGGTAGCGACTACATCAATGCCAACTACATTGACGGCTACCGTAAGCAGAATGCCTACATTGCCACACAAGGGCCGTTGCCCGAGTCTCTGAGCGATTTCTGGAGGATGGTGTGGGAACAAAGAGCCAGTACTATAGTCATGATGACTAGACTGGAAGAGAAGTCCAGGGTATGTACTAGGGGTGTAAGAAAAAAGTTGTTATGTAATGTCTCCTTGAGTTATAAAATAATGATCTATGATTGGCGCTAAAGAGACCTGTGTCCCTATAAAGTCCAGTCACTATGTGCTCTTTAAGTGCACTGTTGTTCACATCAGATGACATATTTGACAGTAGATAACCTGTAATTCGTCTCCTCTGGAATTTTGTTGATGGCTGTAAGGTCAGATTGGAGGTAAAGGCTTATAGAGTGAGATGTTTTGGCAGCGCTAGCGTGGTAAATGTGTGGGTTTTGGCTAAGCTGTGCTTCCATAAAGCACGCTTGATGGGCGTACACATCCCTGTGAAGAAAACCTAGAGAGCAGATAAAAACAGCTGACCTAGTTTCACCACTGGCGGATTTGTCTTAGGCCTCAGCCGTAAGGAGAAACAATATCCTGTGTCATTTACGGTTTGGGGAGGAACACATTTGTACAGGTTTGAATAATGTTTGCTTTTAAAAGTTGGCCTTCATAACCATTGCCCTGGATTCTGAGCTAGCTTTGTCCTTGGGAATTAGGGGACACAGGTGGCATGCCCTTCTGCCATAACTCATTGGGTTTAATACCATCATGAGACAAGCATAAATAATCCAGTATTGTATGAAAAAACAGTTAGGTTTTTTTAGGCTGAAATGTGACGTTAACCAGAGCAAACCTCAGGGCCATAATGTTGCTTTTTGCTTGCTAGAATATTGTGCAAGTCTTACTGGCTTAAATCAAATAAGCCCGATTCCTACTTTAGTGTAAATTTGAGATTTTTTACACGATGTTTCATCCACCAGGTGCAAATTGTATTTCAGATTGCTTAGAAAAGTAATAGCACAACTTTCCTCAAAAAGCCACATGGTCAGTCACGTATATAGACTGTAGATAAGATGGACGGCGTGACACCGCTTCCTTCCATTGTAGAAAACTGATCGTAAAACGTCCAACGATGGGCGCTGACATGTTACGCAAAAACATCAGTTTGGAGCCTGGGCATGTGGAGTTTGTGCAGTAGTGAGCACGAAGTGGAGCGCGGTATCAAGGTTCTGCCCATATTCCCTGATGAGTCAATCGTAAACGAAGAAATCATGTTACCACACCCTTTTTATAACATCTTATAACTTACTAAAACCAAACTTATTCAAAAAACAAACACTTGGACATACATACATTGCTTTCCTGTGGCTCAGTGGTTAGAGCATAGCACTAGCGCCAAGGTCATGGGTTTGATCCCAGGGGTTTGCACATAGTCAGAAACAAATGTATAATACAATGCAATGTATGTCGCTTTGGATCAAAGCGTCAGCCAAATGCATAAGTGTAATGTAAATGTACTTCAACGTGATAAAAACCGACTAAAATAACAGAAAACATCTTTGGAAAAAAATATTTGAATTGTAATTGGATTTTATAGTTTGGAAACAAACAAACTTTGTTCACATGGTGAGGGCGGGGTTTATGACCTGTACTGCAGCCAGCCACCAGGGGACGATCACTTTTCAGGACGTGTGAGGCACCCCTGGTCACGTATCAGTGTTTTTTTTATAATTCAAGCTGTGCCGGATGAGAAAGTGTAACACATTAGGGTAGTATGATCCACCACAAGTGTTTATACTAGAGATGCACCGATATATCAGCCAATAATCTGTATCGGTCGATAAAAGCAATTTTTCACGGTATCGGTCGATATTTTAAAAACTGCCGATGATCAGGGCCGAAATATCCTGTCAATCAAAAGAGTACAAGGAAATGCTATGAATTTGGGCTCTGCATATAGAAAATGTTAAGAAAAGTCGCCAGTTTGATGTTCAATATTAATAGTCATTATATGATGACATTCAGAATGTTAAGAAATATTCATTTAATCTTCAAAATCAGAATCGGGAGATATCACTCTGAATAATCAGCTATTGGTGTCAGTGGAGAAATTTTATCGGTGCAACTTTAGTTTATACTTGAAGACCCACGGACTTCACTCATGTGCTCTTGTTTTTAACTGTTTTTACTGCTCTTCTATAAAACAGGTCAAGTGTGACCAGTACTGGCCCGTCCGTGGCACTGAGACATACGGAATGATCCAAGTAACCATGCTCGATGCTGTGGAATTGGCAACCTACAGCGTGCGCACCTTTGCCCTTTACAAGGTAAAAAGTCGCTTGCACTTTCTTCTCCATATACCAAGTTTCCTTATTTGCAGGCCACTCAGTTGCCGCCTTCTCACTTTGTTTCCAACAGAATGGCTCCAGCGAGAAAAGAGAGATCAGGCAGTTCCAGTTCATGGCCTGGCCGGACCACGGAGTGCCTGAATACCCCACCCCCATCCTAGCCTTCCTGCGCAGGGTCAAGGCCTGCAACCCCCCTGATGCTGGACCCATGGTAGTGCACTGCAGGTGAGCCAATCCACCCCAGTCGCTTACAGTGTGTATAAAACTCTGCAGCCAAGTGAGCAGTTGTCGCTTTGCTCCGTGGCACTGCAGGTGGCAGTTAGATTTATCACTTTCGTGGTCTGCTACACACTTTCGTTAGTGGGCTAACGGCTTTGTGTCTCACAGCGCTGGAGTGGGCCGCACCGGATGCTTCATAGTCATCGATGCCATGCTGGAACGCATGAAGCACGAGAAGACGGTGGATATCTACGGTCACGTCACATGCATGAGAGCTCAGAGGAACTACATGGTACAGACGGAGGACCAGTACATCTTCATCCATGAGGCCTTGCTGGAGGCCGCCACCTGCGGGAACACTGAGGTCCCGGCCCGGAACCTTTACGCCCACATTCAGAAGCTCACCCAGCCGCCGCCCGGAGAGACAGTCACAGCCATGGAGCTCGAGTTTAAGGTGACTGCTCTGTGATTATTGTATTAATACTACACATATGATTATATCGAAAATAATTCAGTGCCAGTGTTTCGCCAAGATGTCTGCCATAACACAACAGAAACAAAAAAATAACTAAGCACACCATTAATGCAATGTGTCAATGATGCTGTAAAAGTTTGTCTTGACTTTTCCAACTATTAATACTGCTTATGGGATGTGTATGAACAGCGGGATATTTGTGACGCTTGATACTAGAAGCAGAAGCAGCATCTGGCGCAGAGATTTGAGTGGATACCCAATACAGACAGAGCTTGTAGTAAAGCCAATGGTCTCTGCGCTCTCTGTTGATGTCCATCTGTGCTTTCTCTTTCCCGCTGCCAGTTAAGCCCTCGCTTTTCCAGTCAAACCGCAACCCCACCTACCGGCGCAAACCTCTAATCTAACACCCCTGTACCTGCATTCACCAATTGCAACAGGCTTTATCTTTTTTGTGAAATGCACAGCTAGCCCACAAATATCTTGAAATGTCGTTTGAGTTTGGATCTTTGGTTCTGCTCTAAACCCAGCTTTGTGTCCACAGAGGCTCGCCAACTCTAAAGCCCACACGTCACGATTCATCAGCGCCAACCTGCCCTGCAACAAATTCAAAAACCGGCTGGTCAATATCATGCCCTTTGAGTCGACACGGGTGTGCCTGCAGCCAATCAGAGGAGTGGAAGGCTCGGACTACATCAATGCCAGCTGCATCGATGGATACAGGTAGCTGTCATGCCAGTTACTGACAAAATAACGTGGGGCATATTTTGAAAATGCAAATGGTTTGTTAAATCGTGCTTGCGTAGCTCAGCATCTGTTTGTGTACTTGCATACCTGGAGTCTGATGTTTGACAAAAATTGACACAATAGGAACCAGGAAAATGGTTGGCATTGATATTGCGTATGTTATTTTAAGCTGTACATGTGTTGCCTTGGTTCTTCCTGCTCTGCTCACATCAAACATCTAGACTCAAACTACCCAATGCTACATGGTAAATAAGATGATCCGTTGCTCTATTGGCAATATTCAGTGAGCAGCGCAGAGTATTCTTCACATCGTTTTGTTCCTTCACTCTGTCTGACAGCTGTGTATTGAATTACAAAGAGAGACGCTCTCAATGGGCAGAGCGCTTAAGAAAATCAGAATGCCAGGGAAGAAAAGGCCAGCCGTGTTTGCCGTAAAGCAGCGCGTGGGCACGAAATGTCACACAGTCTGTGAAGGAAACGTCTGGGAGCTTGATATATCAGCCCCTCTCGTTTGAATTAAAACTTAATGAGAGGTACGGCGGAGAAACTCAACCTAAGCATATGCGTAATTGACACCGTTCCCGTTTTTCAACCGGATTAATTATATTTTGGGTTTGGCTGCACCGAGACTTCTTGTCTTTTCAAGAAACGGCAATTAAGCCGCTTTTAAACATCACATTAATGCGCAAGCACAAAAACACGTCTGACCTTCTTACTGTTTACAAGGAGCTTTTCCAGTCAAGTGCATCCGTCATTAGAGCTGTTTTTGTGTCGGCCTTCAGAAACATCTTACAGTTTGTGTTGTTTTGTTTGATTGGAGGAAAAAGAACTGCGTGATTAATGTGGAGGTAATTCAGGTACGTCAAAGGCAGTGACGTGGGCTTTGTGTAGTGTGCAGCAGCGCGTGCGGCGGAATGATGGGTTGGATGGAGTGTCACTTTCTCCTCTCTCCATCTCTTTTCAAGTTCAAGTTAAAAGTTTATTCGTCACATACAAAACTGACATGCAGTGAAATGCTTTTTCAACTGTCCGAATAGAGTAGAAAGGAGATTGAACTAGAAGGTTAAACAATATATAAATATAAATAGTGTAGGGGAGTGGGGAGGTGTCCATGTAAAGTGCAGTTGCTGTGCAATATGTGTATATATATCTGTAGTATACAATTTGTACAATGTGCAATGTATGCATTAGACATATGACCGGTTAACCGAAAATATATATCACGTGATTTATGCACAGCTTGTGAGTGAAGTACGGTAAAATGCTGCTGCATCCGAAAGTCAGAGGGCGCTCTCGTGCAGAAACTCCAAATACGCACTGCAGAAGAAGACCATAACACACGTAGTAGTATGAAATGCCTAAGGACATGTTTTTATCACTGTTCCTCAAGCCTCCTCAGGTATTTTTATGATAATAAAGTATATTTATAATGATCATGTTTGACGGGTGTTGCTTTTTTAAATGCATGTTATAAGCGACTCAAACTCGCACTGCTTTTAGATCGAGCAGCATTTGCTACTGATCCCAGAGCCGTGCTTCACGGACAAGCTACGCATCAATAAAATAAACGATACCTTGCATTATCGCAGCCAGCTCGGTTTCTGCAGGATAGTGGTAACCGCGGTTAACCGGGCACATGTCTAGTATGCATATGTGTGTGCAAAAACAGTCCTGTTGTCCTATGAGTGTGTGTTACGCAGGAGAGTTCTGGTTGAGGGCCCGGATATCATGAGGGAAGAAGCTCCTCCTCATTCTCTCTGTATTTGCCTTCAAGGAGCGGAAACGCTTTCCTGACCGCAACAGAGAGAACAGTCCATTGTTGGGATGGTTGAGGTCTTTCACTATCCTCCTGGCCTTGGTCAAGCACCATCTAGTGTAGATGGTGTGCAGGTCAGGAAGCTCAGTTCAGAAGGAATGCTCAGCTGATCGCACCACCCTCTGGAGAGCTCGTCTGTCCTGCTGTGATGTTTCCTGTCAGGATGCTCTCAACGGTGCAGGTGTAAAAAATGCTGAGCACCTGAGTAGGGCAGTTTAAAGTCCTTTAGGTGTCTGAGGTGGAAAAGACGCTGCCGGGCCTTCTTAAATGTGTGGTGGATGTGACATGACCATGACAGGTTCTTTTCTTCTCCACCTTTTCTTTATTTGCCGGAACAAGGCCCCGAGCACACTTTAATCTCTCGGTTCCATGTTATTGGCTTGCCTGTAGCACTTTCATTAGTTGCTAACCTGTGGCTCTGTATGAGACAGTGATGGGTTTGCCATGCGTCTGTTTCTTGGAATGGCTGTTTTAGCAAAGCACACTGCTGCCTCCTGCTGGTCATGTTAATTATTACCGAATTCCACCATCCCTGCACCCACACGCACACTCTTTACAATAACTTGCCAGCTAAACACATCACTATAGAGGGTATGGACGTGTCTTCACTTTACCACGTGAGCACGCCGGAGCGCTCCCCCGTGGGTGGCAAAACACTCAGCAAAATGACTGCTTACAATATCAGGAAATGCAATTACGCTCAAATTTTCATTGTCCAGGGGAGCATGTCACAGGGCGTGTCCCGACATGTTCACTTGGGAAAGTGACGTCAATGCATACCCTCTATCACTGTTTAATAGTTACTGTCACTAAACATGCTATTCGGAGTAAACATGAGATGTTATTTTGTGTGTCCACAGACAGCAGAAGGCCTATATTGCCACCCAGGGCCCTCTGGCAGAGACCACTGAAGACTTCTGGAGGATGTTATGGGAGCACAATTCCACTATTGTTGTGATGCTGACCAAACTCAGAGAAATGGGACGGGTAAGATTATGGCATATGGATAACACTTTTTTGGGTTTTTTAAAGTCAGCATAAAAATCAAAACCCTGACTGTCTTGACTATGCTCAAGGAACTGTTCGCTCAAAAATGAAATTTACCCACTCCCTCATGCCGTTCTTGGTGGATATGAGTTCTTTAATATAATTAAAAGCTAAATTATAATATTCTGGCTCTTTTTAAATTGCCGTTGAATACTGTCTACTTTTTTAAAGTGCACATATTGATCTTAAAGTCCCAATGAAATAAAAAATTACAATGCCTATTTTTTCATGAAATATTGCAGCGTTTATTGTAAATAGTTTATCAATGTGGGTCATTCTCTTTTTAAAATTCGTGTGCCCTCATAATCTTTAGCTAAAATCTGAAAATGCACTTCCTTCCTGTAAGGACTATCCATCTTAAAGGCGGGGTAACCGATTTACGAATTACGCTTTAGACAACTGAGTCAGGCCGAGTACCAAAACAACCTTGTAGCCATTAGCCGAGCCGAGCGCTGACGAAAGCGACAGACAGGGGTAGGGGTGTGTTTGTTTTGGTGATTTGAACATCAACAACGGCTAAGAGAAATCGGACACCCCGCCTTTAAATGATGTATGTTAGATGGCTTGGGCAGAGCATCCGTTAACTCCTCCCCTTCAACTGTCAGTCTGAGTATTTTTCTCATCAGAAATTCCATTTCACTCGGAAATGCATCAAAATACGGAAGTAAAAACGATCGCAACAGCTGGTTCACAGGGACTTTAAAGTAATCCATCCCACTCTAGTGGGTTAATACATGTCTCCTGAAGTGAATTGGAGTTTCATAAGTTTGTATTTAGACATTTCTATTCAAAGTAGTTTGTGCATTTATTATGGATAATGCAATGCTGTTCAATGTTTAGTTTTAGGGATAAATAAAAGTTGTTTTATACTCTGCCTTGCCTTTATCTCCCTCTCACTCACTCACTCCACCGTCTTTCTCTGCTCACATCCTGTAGGAGAAATGTCATCAATACTGGCCTTCTGAGCGCTCTGCACGCTATCAGTATTTTGTGGTGGATCCCATGGCTGAATACAACATGCCCCAGTACATACTGAGAGAGTTCAAAGTCACAGATGCCAGGGTACGTGTCCACACATCAATCCCACATCAGTCTGCCAGAGGAACATTGTTTTTGTTTTTATTTCAAATGAAAGTCTGTGAGCAAACTGTTGCTTGCCTGTCGATTCATCTCATGATCCCAGTGCCACAAACTTCATGCCACTTCAGTGTATTCTATACACTTGTAGACTATAAATAGACTCGCAGTTAAGCTTTTAGCTCCAAAACATATACACACAGCCCATCAACATGTTCATAGAGTCCTAGCCATATGGACTTAGACTCCCATCGGAGTGCGTTTGTAAGAGAAAATGGGCCAGTTACAAGGACACCTTTCAATAGCTTAATGTGTTTAACTTTTGTTTCTCAAGCAACCAATACATATTGACCACTATCAGCTTCATAAACTGTTCATATCACCATTTCTTCTAGGATGGCCAGTCCAGAACCATTCGTCAGTTCCAGTTCACCGATTGGCCAGAGCAGGGAGTGCCAAAAACTGGGGAAGGATTCATTGATTTCATTGGCCAAGTTCATAAAACCAAGGAGCAATTTGGGCAGGATGGACCAATCACTGTGCACTGCAGGTATGGCTTTCTACTTAAAGCACAATTTACCTTATAAATGAACAGCGTTGAAAGGAATTATGGACAGCAGAATATGTAAGGGATGATTAACTGTCAGACATTATTGCTAAATAAATCAGAAGCGCACGACCAGCACTCCAACACAAAGTGGAGGGGTCTTCTATCACCATGAAAGGTTTTATTTTATGGCTAACAATACATTATCTTGCATGTCATCAAGAAATAAATGGTCATAAAATGTTGATTTCAGCTATTTACAGATTGTCACTTTTTATGATCGCAGAGTGAAATGGTCAGTTATACAGTTTGGTGGTCATCATACAAAAGTATACTGCAAAGGATTAAGTATTCCAGAAAAGATAGTTTTAAGTTTGATTATGTTTATAATGTGTAATCTATATCAACTCTTACTTTATAGTGACATTTATTTAGTATATAGTGACATTTTTAAACCTTTAAATAAATAAAACATGTCATTGTTGCCTTTCCTACCATAATGTAACATTTAAAGGTCCAGTATAGAATTTTTTGGAGGATCTATTGACAGAAATGCAATTTAATATGCATAACTATGTCTTCAGATGTGTATAAACACTGTGTCAGCCACCGTAGTGCTTCTAAAGGGGGGAGGAGGAAGTGACCTCACCACTAGACGCCGCTAAATTTCATAAACTGGACCTTTAATTGTTTTGTTAAATTTTCCTGTGTCATGTTTCCTATTCTTTCGCAAATTACCCATAGTTGCATTGTGAATGTCTACTGATTTGTGAAGCCCCAGCTGGGAAAAGTGATAAGTAACGCACAGCCTTCACCTTGGATGCTGTTGTTTTTCAGTGCTGGAGTGGGAAGGACAGGTGTTTTCATCACTCTCAGTATTGTCCTGGAGAGGATGAGATATGAGGGTGTGGTGGATCTGTTCCAGACGGTTAAGACTCTGCGCACACAACGGCCTGCCATGGTGCAGACAGAGGTACAGATGTCTAATATCACACCTGTCACCTGTCTAATATGTGGTTCATAATTCATATAAACGTACGGTATTTCTAACACTGAATATTGTGAAATTGTAGTTCCAAAGTAAGTAAAATTATATAGGAATGCACTATTTACTATATTAAAGTGACATTTGTGCTTTCCCGCTCTTGAAAACCACAGCCTGATGTTCTAAAACAGCTTTAACATCATCTGACATCATGTTCAATGTACTGTTTGAACTAGAAAGCGTTAATTACAGAGTGTGAGGTCTTTGTCACGTCAACTCTGTTGTTAGTTAAGCAGCTGTGTATTTATCATGCTGACACGTTTTGATTTGTCCCTGTAGGACCAGTACCAGCTGTGCTACAGAGCAGCTTTGGAGTACCTGGGGAGCTTTGATCACTATGCAACGTAACCACTCCTGGACCAAAGCCCTCTGGTACAACTCTTCAGGAGTGCACCAAGTGTTCCTTCTGAGCCACCATTCCCCTGCACTATCCTGTACAGAGAGCTGGGGGGTGGAAAGGGGGCGGAAAGGGGGCAGGCTATCCAGTGGCTGGTTAACCAATCACAGCTGTCAGTTATTGACTGGCACCAAGAGATTGCTTTAAGAAATATAGACAACTCTCTTTCAAGAAGCACCATCTAAAAACTATTCTAGTTTCTCTTTAGCCAACCCACACTACAGTCGGAGTACTGGTAGCACTAATTCTCTTTTTTCTTTGTTCTTTTTCTTTCCCGTTTGGCTTGTTTTCTAAATCACGATTACCGTTTGTTATTATTCAAAGATTTCAGTATGACAATGTTGTTATTATTTTTATTTAGAATGTTTCTTTTAATCATCTTTTTAACGTATTTTGTCTTAATGGCCTTTTTTCGTGGGTCTGTTTTTTTCTTAATGGGGACTGTTTTCTTTTCTTTATATAATAGGTTATTTTAGCACAAGGACATGTGTTTTTAACATGTTCCTAATACTAATACCAGAGAACTGCTGTTCTCTAAGCTGCTGATGGTTTGACTTTGTAACAGGATTTTATTGTTTTTCCTCGGTACGTATAATTGGTCTTAGTGGGCTAAAAAGAGCGGGACTTTGGACTTTGGAAAAGCCTTCATTGTTCTGTCTCTGTCAATGAAAAAAGAAAAATCTGGTTAAATGGTACTAAATGTAAACTTTGGTTGAGGAAAACAAATCAGCTAACTAATAAAATCAGCACTGTACAGAACTCAGTAGAGGTTAAATACTGTATGATTTTTCCAGATTGGAGTGCATTCCCAGTGAGGAATTAAACAATCCTGACGAAACACAGCCCGCCTCACCATGATCTTTAAAGACCTGATATTGAAATGAGACCAATCGCCATTGGCACCTGTATAGTATAAACCACTCCCCCATGAGGGAGAGTGGACTCTGTTAATCGAACTCTTCTTTTATACAGAAATATATATATATATATATATATATATATATATAGACATAAATTTATAATTATGAATAAATATGAATACTGTTATAGATACAGTATATAAACAGCTTCTGCTCTATTGTCAATAATTCTCTCAAAACGTAATCCTGGATTTTCAACATAGAGAAAACAACACAAGAGACTGCTGTCTGTGAATCTATTAATGGTACAAAGTTATATCTACTGTATTATCTAATCACCCCAGGTATTTGCTGGTCTTCTCTGTTGGGGTGGGGCAGCACAACTCGAATAAAACACTTTCTGCAGAATGTCATTTCATGCCTGCTCGATTACAACTGGCACGTCAAAGGGAGACCTGGCCATACATTCAGCATATGTTGGCAAGTTCATTTTTACCTTGTGAATGATTAGTGCTGTAGAGGTCCGATCTGTTGTATACACAGTCTGTTTTCTATCTGTTAATAAGAAAACTGGAATAAAAAATGTTGCAGGAAAAACTCCTTGATGTTAATAAAGTTCAATAATTGGTTTTTGTACAAAATCTTGTCTCTACTATTATTTCCACTTATTCCCACAGACTGACACGTTTCAAAAGAAACTTTTTGGTCATTTGTAGTAGAAGAGTATACATTTTATAGTATAAACAGCATTTTATTTGGTAAAACTTTGATTTAATATACAAAGTAAATAATATAAAGCAATGCAAAATTACTTTTAAATACTGTATTCAGAAATGTTTTCTGTAATAGAGGATGTGAGATAAAAGGATGTACTTGGAGATAGCACAGAATGATCTTTGGTTTCCTGTCATGAGAAATCCAGCAAATTTAGGCAATTAAACTGTCAACATCAATTTCACTGTTGGATTCTGCGTATCTTAAAAAACACTTATTCTACTTTTAATGATTTTAATTACTGGTTTAATACTGCTGCAGTATCTACTCACACCAAAGCTGCAATTTATTTTCCTTGGTTTGTGTTGTGTCATTTTTCAATGATCACTTTATGATGTCTTTGTTTAAAAAAGACATTTTACGCAATGTTCAAACTGGAATTGGATGCTAATTCACTTTGGCAAATGCAAGATGTTACATTTCCCCCCATAATCAATCTCTCTTGGGGTTTTTTCCTCTATCTTCACAGTTCATCTGCTCTTAAATCAAAGACAGAGCTACAGTATAGACACAAGTGAGTAAATCATTCATCCAAAGAAACAAGGACTGTTCAGCAACTTGAAACTACAGTATGTCAAATGATCTATGATCTACTCAACTAAAATGAAAAGTTCTCAGGTGTAAATCCATGATTTATTATTCAAGACAATCTATTCAGTCATCGTGCTGTGCTGCTTCATAATCATTCTGTACCATCCATCCATCTTCTGGTAAATTGAGTCTGTTTGTTTTCATGCCATATTGCTGGACTTCTTTTTAATGCATTACAATTATTTTCTCTTCACGATTCTCAGTTTGTGTTTAATCCATTATCCAGATTTTCCTGTTCAGAGCACAGATTATGAACACATCTCCAAATTGTTACTGTAAATTGAAAACATTTTTAAAACCTTTTTTAATCTTAGGACAAATGCTGCACTTTTTTCCTTGCTCTTTCAGTTGACATTTAAAACTAAAGTTTGGAGACCTAAAGTGAATAGATAACAAAGAAACAGAAGCTCAATTAAAAAATCAATTAAAAAAGGGTAACTCCGGCCAAAAATTAATTACTCACCCTCAAGTAGTTTAACATCTGTATGACCTCCATTTTTACCAAAAACACAAATTTTTTGGAAGCTTTCTGACTCCTTAGATTGCAAAGCAACCAAACACACAAGCCACATGACAGTGCATCCGGTGTCAGTATCGCTCGAGGCATGCGCGTTCTGACCACACAGGCTCTACATCAGAATGTGCATGCGTTGAGCGATGCTGCACTGCAAAAAATGACTTTCTTACTTAGTCTTTTTTCTTGTTTTCCAGTAAACATGTCTAAAAATTTGTGAATCAAGATGAACATTTTCTTGATGAGCAAACTGACCTAAGAAAATAAGTCTCGTTTTTAGTAAAAAATACGACATTTCAGTGATTTTGTGCTTAAAACAAGCAAAAAAATCTGCCAATGGGGTAAGAAAAATAATCTTGAATTGAGTGACTAAGAAAAAGGTAAACCTTAATTCAAGATTATTTTTCTTACCCCATTGGCAGATTTTTTTAACCCCATCGTAAGTTTTGTTTGTTTGCGCACAAAAAGTATCCTCGTCGCATTATATTAATTTATACTGAACCACCGGAGTCGCGTGGTCAATTTTATGATGTCTTTAAGCACTTTCAGCGCTTTGAAGATTGGTTGCGTTGCAATCTAAGGAGGAGTCCGAAAGCTTCCAAAACTACCTTAATTTGCGTTTTTGGGAAAAACCGAGGTCATACAGATGTTAAATTACTTGAGGGTGAGTAATTAATTGCAGAATTTTCATTTTTGGCCGGAGTTACCCTTTAAGAATGCAAAACATTTATTTAAATGTTGATGCTTGATGGTTTAAAATAAAAATATGTACAGGTACACGAACCTCATTGTTGCCTGTAGAGTGCTTCTTTTCAGAAACGTAATCTTCTGTAATGCAGCCTCCTTCAGATCAGTCCTGCTCTCCATAACCACCTCCATCACAGTTTGATAGCCACTTCCACATTCCTCTCCTCCTCGTGCCTCTCTCACACTTGTCTGGTTTCTTCAGTTCTTGAGCTGCTGCATTAGCTTTTATTTACACCGATGCTTTGCTTTCCATCTCCTCTTATCTTTGTGATACCTTGAGCTGTCTTGTAACCAGCCTTTCTAGATGTTTCTTATGAAACAACACCCACAGGATATTTTCTCAATGAAAACAGCAGTTGTTTTATGCAGGCTTAAAACATTTCACCCTGTACCTCATCATTACACAGAGACACCAGCAGAGGTTGTTTTTTGGCTGCTTGTCAGGTGTGGTGCTGTAGTGTAGGCTAGAAATGAAATTGATTTATAATTATCTTTAGATAAACCTCTGTGGAATCAGTGTAATGTAATTCTGTCTCCTTACATGTAAATGTATGTACAACGTGCTAAAAAAAATGTAGCATACAAGACAAGAAGATCATGGATTTCACGTGACGTCACACAGCATTGCGGCCGCCATTTGTAGGACCATACAGCAACATGCGTCTATCTGTGATAACAGCAAATCTAAAAAAAAATGGGTTCATGTTTTACAATATCCTCGTACGGACCCTGCAAGGTCCCTGTTGGAGGAAAAAACATGCCGTGCAAATCCGTGGCCACAGTTTTGTTATTCGTTCCTTCTGTTAATTTCTGAAATCTGTACCCACAAATAGATTCATAAACCGTGCTCACGTTGATTCCTTACAAATGTAATGACATATTTCAGGACCAGCTTGTTTTGGATGTTTATGTAAAAATACACCATTCATTTAATTTACAGAAAGTTTTGAAACATTTATAACAGACTTCAAAGTAAAATCTAATGTTGTCACGGTCCCACCGTCTTGTTTATGAAATTCTAGTCGTGTGGTGGGATCGGGGCAGAGTCCTTGGGTTTTATGTGGGAAGACCATGAGATGTTTATGTTTTTACCTCTCATGTGTTTTTCCAGTGTCTCGTCTCTGTTCCCGCCATCTCGTTTCCTCGTTATCCTTCCCTAAGTGTTTGATTACCCACACCTGCCCCGTGTCATTATCCCTCGTTTGTGTTCCTATATTTACCCTCATGTTTCTTTGTCCTGTGCTTGTGTATTGTGTATGTGTTTGGTGCCTGTACTGGGTGGATTATGTTTGTGCTCTCACCCGTGTTCCTAGTCATTGCCCTGTTCGTGTTTCGTGAGTTTTGTGCTTTTATGATTTAAGACGTTTGGTCGTGTCTTTGAGTTTGGTTATTTGTCTTGTTATCATTTTGCCCCCTCGTGGGAAGTCTCTTGTTTTGTTTATACAGATTTCTTAGTTTCGTTTTTCCACCATCGAGGGTATTTGTTTCTGTTTTTTGTTATAATAAAGTCTTGTTTAACCCCTTCACTGCCTGCCTGCATTTGGGTTCTTTCTGCCAGTTCATGACAGAATACACGAGCCATCTACGAACCCAGCAGGTATGGACAGTTCCCTGCGAGCCCGCCAGACCCGGTTATTGGTCGGGCTTCGCCAGGGAGATCGGGGGGTACGGGAGTTTGCCCGTACCTTCCTGGATGCGGCGGCAGAGACGGGGTTCGGTGAGAAGGATCTTACCATAATTTTTAACAGCTGTCTCACCGAACCCCTCAAGCCCAGCGAGATGAGGATGCTGAGTCCCCTGTACTTTGGTGACATGCTCAGGTACGTGGTCAACCGGGATGAACCATGGCCCACTACGCCATCCTGGGTATCCTCTCCGCTGGCTACTGTCCCGGAAGACCTCGTCCTGGCCACCGTGACCTTGGGGGACTCGGCTCCACCCACCTCAAGCTCCGCCGATCCATCTCCACCATCCACGACCCTCCGTGGTAGGCGAGGAAGGAGGGAGTCTTGGGGAACCACCTCCGAGGAGTCCCAGCCGGAGTCAGCCGTGCCGTTTACCTCCTTCCATCACCCGACCACCAGCCGGGTGGCTAGGCGTAAGAAGAAGAGGCAACGGCGGGCAGCGTGGTCTCCTTCCCGGCCGGTGCAGCCGGCATCCAGTCCGGTGCAGCCGGCATCCAGTCCGGTGCAGCCGGCATCCAGTCCGGTGATCCAGCCGGCATCCAGTCCGGTGCAGCCGGCATCCAGTCCGGTGCAGCCGGCATCCAGTCCGGTGCAGCCGGCATCCAGTCCGGTGCAACCGGAGTCCAGTCCGGTGCAACCGGCGTCCAGTCCGGTGCAACCGGCGTCCAGTCTTGTGTCCAGTCCTGTGTCTAGTCTTGTGTCCAGTCTTGTGTCGTCTTGTGTCTAGTCTTGTGTCCAGTCTTGTGATCCAGCCGGCGTCCAGTCCGGTGATCCAGCCGGCGTCCAGTCCGGTGATCCAGCCGGCGTCCAGTCCGGTGATCCAGCCGGCGTCCAGTCCGGTGATCCAGCCGGCGTCCAGTCCGGTGGTCCAGCCGGCGTCCAGTCCGGTGGTCCATCCAGCGTCCAGTCCGGTGATCCAGCCAGCGTCCAGTCTGGTGCAGCCGGAGTCCAGTCCAGTGATCCAGCCGGTGATCCAGCCGGTACAGCAGCCGGCCTTCCAGCCGGCGTCAAGCCCTGTCCAGCCGGCCTTCCAGCCGGCGTCAAGCCCTGTCCAGCCGGCCTTCCAGCCGGCGTCAAGCCCTGTCCAGCCGGCCTTCCAGCCGGGCGTCAAGCCCTGTCCCAGCCGGGCCTTCCAGCCGGCGTCAAGCCCTTGTCCCAGCCGGGCCTATCCGAGCCGGCGTCAAGCGCCCTGTCCAGCCGGCCTTTCCAGGCGGCGTCAGAGCCCTTGTCCAGCCGGCCTTCCAGCCGGCGTCAAGCCCTGTCCAGCCGGCCTTCCAGCCGGCGTCAAGCCCTGTCCAGCCGGCCATCCAGCCGGTGTCAAGCCCTGTCCAGCCGGCCTTGCAGCCGGCGTCAAGCCCTGTCCAGCCGGCTTTCCAGCCGGTCCCTGGGAGACTCCCAGGGTCAAAGACTGTCCCTCCCAGGACTTATCCTAAGTCCCCCAGGACTCAGCGCCCTCGAGCGCAGCCGGGGACTGGGACTATTCCCCACCCCCATGGACTGCCCCCTATGGGCCCTTGTTTTGCCCCACCCCCCCTCCCATGTTTGTTGTTTTTGTTGCCCCACCCCAGTCCTGTGGTCTTGTTGTCATGTCTGCCCCTTGTCTTGTTCACCATGTTTGTCTGGTTTTTGTCTTTGGTCCAGTCTGTCAGGTCTTGTTAGTCACCCCTTGGTGAACACCTGAAGGTGTTCATTAAGGGGGGGGCTCTGTCACGGTCCCACCGTCTTGTTTATGAAATTCTAGTCGTGTGGTGGGATCGGGGCAGAGTCCTTGGGTTTTATGTGGGAAGACCATGAGATGTTTATGTTTTTACCTCTCATGTGTTTTTCCAGTGTCTCGTCTCTGTTCCCGCCATCTCGTTTCCTCGTTATCCTTCCCTAAGTGTTTGATTACCCACACCTGCCCCGTGTCATTATCCCTCGTTTGTGTTCCTATATTTACCCTCATGTTTCTTTGTCCTGTGCTGGTGTATTGTGTATGTGTTTGGTGCCTGTACTGGGTGGATTATGTTTGTGCTCTCACCCGTGTTCCTAGTCATTGCCCTGTTCGTGTTTCGTGAGTTTTGTGCTTTTATGATTTAAGACGTTTGGTCGTGTCTTTGAGTTTGGTTATTTGTCTTGTTATCATTTTGCCCCCTCGTGGGAAGTCTCTTGTTTTGTTTATACAGATTTCTTAGTTTCGTTTTTCCACCATCGAGGGTATTTGTTTCAGTTTTTTGTTATAATAAAGTCTTGTTTAACCCCTTCACTGCCTGCCTGCATTTGGGTTCTTTCTGCCAGTTCATGACAAATGTAATATCAACAATACTATCAAGAAAAGTATATAGGCTAATTATGATTTTTGCCATAATTGCGCGGGCCTGAAAGGAAATGTTCTTTGTGAAACGTTATGTTTTCCTATTCCAATATTAAGGGCGAGTTTTGAGATACAGTAATAGATAGCGTAGAAGGGTTTATTTTTAATATATTTAATTTCACATGGACTTTGCTGCGTGAATAACATGATTGCAAATAAAGCCTAATCAACGTTACAATAAATAGTAGAACATTTAAAAGCCAATGGAGTTTTTATTATTGATTGATTATGAAATTTTATGAACATAATAGGCGAAATGCCCATATCATTAACAAATGCGCCACCGACACTCTATGCTCCACTCTATCATCCTGCTTGGACAGCTTATGCCCTCTTACATCTAGACCAGCCCGCGCTAGCCCATCTGCCTCCTGGTTATCTGATGTTCTGCGAGAGCATCGCGCCAAGCTCAGATCTGCTGAGAGGAAGTGGTGAAAATCAAATGATCCTGCTGACCTCTGTCTCTATTAGTCTCTCATCTCTTCTTTCTCCACTGTCACCTCTACCAAAACTCAGTACTACCACTCAAAAATCAACAGCTTGCCTGACCCTCGAATCCTCTTCAATACCTTCTCTGCTCTTCTTTGCCCACCTACCCCCCCACCTTCATCAGACTTAACGGCAAACGACGATTTTGCATCTTTCTTTGTAGAGAAATCTACAATCATCAGCAGTCAGTTCCTGCGCCGCCGCCTGAACATGCACAAACTCCTGAAGCCTGCTCGCTCCCCTTTTTCTCTCTCCTGTATGAAGCTGACGTTTCCAAGGTCATTGCATCTAACCACCCGACTAGCTGCCCGCTAGATCCCATTCCAACCTATCTACTTCAGGCCATATCTCCATCGGTTGTCCCCGCTCTGACCCACATTATGAACTCTTCTCTCACCACTGGTACATTTCCCTCTGCTTTTAAGGAGGCCCGTATAACCCCGCTTCTGAAGAAACCCACCCTTGATCCTGCACTGCTAGGAAACTACAGACCAGTATCTCTCCTCCCCTTCATTGCAAAAACCCTTGAGCGTGTGGTAGCTGACCAGCTCTCATTTCTCACACAGAACAACCTCTTGGACAGCAACCAGTCTGGTTTCAAAAGCGGTCATTCCACCGAGACTGCACTGCTCTCAGTTATCGAAGCCCTGAGACTGGCAAGGGCGGCCTCTAAATCATCTGTGCTCATCCTCCTGGATCTATCTGCTGCTTTCGACACTGTCAACCACCACATCCTCCTGTCGACCCTCAAGACTATGTGTGTCAGAGCGGCGCAACAGTGGTTTGAGTCTTACCTCTCGGATAGGTCATTCAGAGTATCCTGGAGAGGTGAGGTCTCTGAGTCCCAGCATCTCAGTTCAGGGGTACCCCAGGGCTCAGTTCTAGGACCACTGCTCTTCTCCATATACACAACGTCCCTAGGCTCTGTCATTCGGAAACATGGCTTTTCCTATCACTGCTATGCGGATGACACACAGCTCCACCTGTCATTTCAGTCTAATGATCTGACGGTTTCTGAGCACATCTCGGCTTGCCTGAATGACATCTCACCCTGGATGAAGGACCATCACCTGCAGCTGAACCTTGCAAAAATTGAACTGCTCGTGATCCTGGCCGACCAGAAAACTCAGCATGACCTTTCCATCCAACTAGATTCATCAACCATTACTCCTTCCAGAACGGCCAGAAACCTGGATGTGGTAATTGATGATCAGCTGAACTTCGCTGATCATGTTGCCAGCATCACCTGGTCCTGTAGATTCATCCTCTACAATATTAGGAGAATTAGACCTTTCCTGTCCGAGCATGCTACGCAAGTTCTTGTCCAGGCTCTTGTCCTGTCCAGACTGGACTATTGCAGTGCTCTACTGGCTGGTCTTCCAGCTTGTACAACCAGACCTCTTCAGATGATCCAGAATTCAGCGGCAAGAGTGGTCTTCAATGAGCCAAAGAGAGCGCACGTCACTCCTCTCTTCGTTAGGTTGCACTGGCTCCGTATAGTCGCTCGCATCCAATTCAAATCTCTGCTCTTGGCCTGCAAAACCACCACTGGTTCGGCACCCCCATATCTTCATGCGCTAATTCAGACTTATGTACCTGCCCGATCCCTGCACTCTGCAATCGAACAACGTCTTGTGGTGCCATCCCACAAAGGGAAAAAATCACTCTCACGCACTTTCTCGGGATGTGTTCCACGACTCTGGAACGATCTCCCTCTTGCCACAAGATCTGTGGATTCTGTAGTGGTCTTTAAGAATCGGCTAAAAACACATCTCTTCCGTCTACATCTGACCCAACATCTGACCCATTAGTACAGTCTTCTACTTCTTTTCTACTTTCCTATCCACCCACCCCCCCCAAAAAAAATTCTTAGCTTCGTATACTGTGATAGGCTGACTGAGACCAGTTGTACTGCACCTATGCATTGTTGTTCTTTTGTTGCACACATTGCTTCTACTGTTTTTCCCCTACTTTGTACCCAGCTTTGGATAAAAGCGTCTGCTAAATGACTAAATGTAAATGTTATTAATTAATAAACAGGGAATTAATAAAAAAATATATTTGCTTCTTTACTTAATATTGACATTATTAATTGTAATAATAATAAACATTTCTTTAATCTAGATTCTAGAAATTCTCATGTCTATAATTAATTTCGGTAACACTTAATATTAAGGTGCCTTTTATAAAGCATTTATAAATGTGTTCATTAATGATAAATAAGTCATTTACAAATGCATTATGAAGCAGTTATAACTGCATGAATAAAAGAGGGTTTCTAACGAAATACCTGCCAAATAGTGAGACGTTTTTAACTCATGTTATAAATGCTTAATAAATTTATTTATTCATTCGAAAGCAGGTTCATTATTGTCTTGATGTTGTTTGCAATATAGGCTGTCAGACGGACACTGTAGGGTGTTATGTTGTTTTTCTTATACCTGCTCACTATTTGGCAGGATATTTCGTTAAAATCCCCCTTTTTTCATGCAGTTATAACTGCTTTATAATGCATTCGTAAATTACTTATTAATCATTAATGAGCAAATTTATAAATGCTTCATAAAGGGTACCTTAATGTAAAGTGTTACCTCAAGTTCTATAAATGTAATGCACCACATTTTAAAATTTCAAGGTGAAAATAAAACATTTTGCAAAACTGGAATGGACGGTGAAAGTGTAAGCACAGTTTGTTTACATTTACATTTATGCATTTGACAGACGCTTTTATCCAAAGCGACTTACAGTGCATTATACTATACATTTGTTTTCTAAGCATGTGAAAACTGTCCATAGTTTATGTATTTGTGGTACAGATTAAAAAAATTAATGGTACTATTTACAAAACTGAGGGCACGGATTGGAAACTCGTGGGTAATCTATGGACAGGGTTTGTTAAACAGAGTGAAAGAATTACAAAACTGTGGCCTCGGATCTGAGAGGCGGTTTTGAATAGGATACAGCTACCTCCACTGGACATGCGCACTTCAATACCGCATGTCACGCAAGGCTGCGCTAGGTCCTCAAGATGGCGCCCACGCCATAAAGGTCACGTGTCTGAAACCCATAAATACATATGCTGACAGAAATAGTGTGTTACACCTTGCAAGCTATACAAAACCACAAAATAGAAATTACGTTTTAGCTGTAATTTGAGGTAAATCGTCTCCAAAAGAAATACAAAAGAAAACGAAATCATAAATGTATTTCCGAATATTTTCAATGACAAATCGACTCTGTGGTCGGTGATAGCATGGGTGATAGTATCGGATGATAATGCTAATACATACTGAATGCAAACCATACATGTTTCACTGTATGGTGATTACAAGAAAACCACGGTACTTTTGATACCTGCTGTCGTGTAATGTTAATGTATATTACTAGTATATATATATATATATATATAT